>NW_012156435.1:235251-288070 GCF_000151545.1 Saprolegnia parasitica CBS 223.65
AAAGTCGGTGCGCAGCGCAGCCTCAATGCTATGGCCATCCTAAGATCGCATCGATGCGATAGAGCAACAGACGTACTGGGACGCATTCGACGCATTGGGGCTAATGCGAAAGCATGCTGGCAGCGGCGTCTTGAGCGTGTCGACGACCGCGTCAATCTCGTCCGGATGAAACACGTGCTGCTTCTATACGACAAAAGAGACACATTGTCAGTCGCACGTCGCTGGCCGTCACGAGCGTGCGTACGACGTAGTAGTCGGTGAAGAGCGTCTCGCGGAAGGACGCCATGGCTCGGACACTAGTTCGGAGCGGGCTCAAGTGGCGCTTGAAACGATGGCTGAGCATACGCCTGTCAAACTGGACCAATCACCGGCGGCGCTTTCGAGATATCCGGATTGGATCGTGTATCCGGATATACCGTTTATCCGGCGCGCCAGAGAGCTCAATCCAGCGCCGATCGGCTCCTATTAAGCTCTTCAGCTACTGCCTCTGCCAGCCACGTCGCGCCCTCCATAACATGTTCTTCTGCGTTGGATGGATGGTATTGATTGTGCGGATGTGTGTTTTGAAGATCACACGCGTGCTGGCTGACAAGGACGGTTAGCATGTCGACGTGGTCAACTCGACAAGCCAGAGACATGGTCGTCGAGGACCACGGAGCGATCTTTTCCCTCAACTGGCTACTGCAAGGTGCTGCGTTGCTGCTTGGAGCAGAAGCCAGCACGCACGCACGGGCGAGCGACGACGCAAGTGCTGTCGAGTATCGCCTCGAGCCTCTGTGGGACACGCTGGATGGAACCCGACGTCAGCGCGACAGGCGGGGCCGACGGCACGATCCTGTCTTCTCGCCGTCGCAGTTATCATATATCAAGGGTATATAATTACATACCCTTGTCATCGTCTAGTACATATAGAGTACTACTCCATCATTCGAATGGACGAGTGGAACGAGTGGCTTGGGCGACACGCGCCTTGTCCTTCAACTTTACTCGACGGCAAACTCAGGCAGCAACTCTCGACAACCATGGATGCACCTACTACCGATTGGCTACTTCTTGGTTCTCGGCAGGCACTTTCGTGCATCGCCTCGTACAGCATGTCCCAGTCGACGCGCTGCTTCCCGTTCGAAGCCAGGACGAGAGAGCGCTGGCGGTGCAGTAAAGAAGCTGCTGCGATGGCTTGTCGCGGACCGATCGCGCCCGGCGACACGTGCATGTTTGTGTACCGCCGTGGGATGTCCACGACAAAGTTGCGTCGTCTTTGCGTTAGCGGTAGTGAGTAGCGGGCGATGCGGCGTCGCCGCCGCTGCCAGCCATGACGTGGCACCCGCGATGGCGAGAAAATCCCGTTTCGCGAGGGCGCGAGATTCGATTTGTGGCAAGAGGACCGGAAAAGTAACCGCCAACGCACTAGAAAGTGCAAACTCGAATGTCGCACCCATTCAGTAAAGTTGCGCGTGGGCCCTGTAAAAGCGCTGATTGGTGCCATCTGAAGGGGTTGCCAGAAGAAGACACGCCGACTCATGATGCTGTCGCCGCCCCGCCCCACGACGACGACGATGCGGGACTCGCTACAGCGCCCGCCCGGGCGCAGCCCGTCGCGGCCCTCGCTGTGCGCGACGGATGCCCCGGCCTCGCGCAAGGTCGTGCGACACCACGGGTACCTCTTTACGAAGAAGCTGCTGCGGAGCCTCGCGTCGCAGTACTATTGCCTCAACGAGCACAGCTCCAAGCTCTACGTGTTTGAAAACTACTCGGACTTTCACAACTGGAACCGCGAAGGCCAGCCGCGCCACATGACGGCCAAGCGGCTCAACGGGTCTGCGATTCCTTGCGGCCCGACGCGCATCCTTCAGATCGACGCGCTCGACGACTACGACGCTCTGCGCCCCGTGCTCTCGCAAGGCTACTACAAGCTGACGCTCTCGGTCTTCAAGAAGATGAACTCGTCCAAAGTCGAGAAGCTCTCACTGCTCGCCGAGTCGCGCGAGGCGTACAACCACTGGATTGACGCGTTCGAGGACGTGCTCTCGAGCGGCGAAGAGACGACGCACTCGGCCTCCGCCCATCAAATGCTGCGACGCCACACGACCGAGTCGACGTACTCATCACTGCATTCCGACACGACGTCGTCGCTTCTCGCACCGACGCGGCCGTCGTCCAAGTCGGACTCGTTCCCGATTCAAAAGACGAACGCGGGCTCGTTCCTCGGACCGTCGTCGGCCAGTCAGTACCACCAACGCATGCAGCCGCCGCCGCTCTCGCGACGCTACTCGGAGATTCTCAAGCCCGCCGATCTGCGCGCAGCATCGCAACACCCGGAGTCGCCGCCCCGTGTCCCGTTGGCCACGCGCGGCCGGACGCAGTCCGCCCAATCGATGCGGTTTGGCGCAACCCAAGGTAGATCCTTCCACATCTGTGCTTTCTGTCGTCTCACAAATGATGGATAGATGGCGGGAATTTCCTCACGAACCAAGCCGCGCTCTCCTCCAATGGCGCTTTCTTGTCGACGCCTGCGACTAGTAGTAGTACACCGGCGCCGCCATCGTCGACGCGCAACGTGCTGCTGTTCGTCTCAACCAACGGGTCCACCGTCGGTGTCTCGGAGGCCAAGATCCAGCAAGCCCGGAGTGACCTCGCGGCGCTCTGCGCGCTTCCGGGCAACTACCAGCCGGAGCGCGGCCTCGACTCGTTTATGGACTCGCGCACCTTCTGGCTCCACGGTCCACCCGATTATGCGCTCACGGACGTGGCTTTTCTCCGCGGGCGGACCCGTGCACATGGCGTCACATCCTTTGCGTATGAAATCGAGACGGCCCTCCGCACGTTTTCGATGGAGGTGACGCACAAGGCGCGGCTCTCGCAGTGGACGTCGGTGGCGACGTCGTTTTGGCTCCAAGTCAACGAACACCCGGTCGTGAGCTACCACCAGCTCCCCGAGATGCGCCACGCGCTCTTTGGTCTGGTCTATGTGCCGCCAACGCCGAGCTCGCCGGCGACGTCGCCGCATGCGGATGTGCCGTCGTCGTCGAGTGGGCTCGCCGAGGCCTTTCCCGATGGCTTTCCAATGGAGGTCCTCGAAGTCTACACCAGTGCTCCGGCCAATATTTATTTCTCGTGGCGCCACTGGGGCGCGTTCACGGGGTCGTACCAAGGCCGGCGCGGCGACGGCAGTCTCATCTCGATCACGGGGTTCGGTCGCCTCGCCAAGGAAGTCGGCACCGGAAAGCTCCAGTCGCTGCACCTCTTTTGTCACCCGGAGCCACTTTTGACCCAATTGCACTCGCGCTGGGCGCCTATTTCCAACGTCGTGACGTCGGCGCCGCATCGACGCATGTCCGAGAGCCTCTCGGAGGCCCCGCGCCGCCGCCGGCCGTCGGCCAACAGCCTCGACCTGACGTACGACCTCCAAGGCTTGAGCAACCCCAAATCGGCGTAATCAAGACAATGCGCACCTAGATGCTCTCGACGAAGACGACGAGAAGACAACCCTTTTACTATGCAAAACCCAACAGTCGAGTTTGTTAGAATGCGTTAAGATTGTTGGAATGCGTCGAGATCAACTAAACTACTCGGAGGCTGCTTCGGGGCGGTGCAGCGTCAAGGCCGCGACAACGGCGGTGCTCTTGGCGGCGACGACGAGGCAGTAGTGGCCCTGCAGCATGTGGTACTCTTCGAGCTCGTCAAACAACTCGAGATGCTCCTTGCTAAAAGAAGGCATGAGCGCTGTGCGAGGATCGAAGCGCCTACTGTTTGCGTTCGTTCAGCGGCAAAAAGTCATAATAGACGCGGTTCATGTCCCAGCACTCGACGTGCGTAAAGCCGCTGGCTGTCAAGCGCTGGCATTGGTCGGTCGGCTCGGGAAACCTACCCCAAAAAGAGATACATAATGTCATCGGAACGCAAGACAATATTGTCTATAATAACGACGTACGCGTGCACAGACTTGAGGTCGCAGCCGCGCAGACGAATGTTTTCGACCATGGTTTGCCCAAAGGCGTCGTGGGGCCGGATCTGCTCGTAGATGACGACGGCCGCGTCCACAAACGTGGAGCCAATCCAGTCAAGGAGCGGCTGCGAGTGCTGCGGCTCCATGTAGCAGAGAACGCACTCGGAGAGCACCTAGCCATCGCTATGTCTCAAGCACGCATTGCCGT
The DNA here is from genome assembly GCF_000151545.1 of Saprolegnia parasitica CBS 223.65. Classification (NCBI taxonomy): domain Eukaryota; phylum Oomycota; class Saprolegniomycetes; order Saprolegniales; family Saprolegniaceae; genus Saprolegnia; species Saprolegnia parasitica. The sequence continues at coordinate 239,406 of NW_012156435.1, forward strand.
GTCCTACCAGCGTCGGTCGCGAGGGGTCGAGGCCGGCCCAGGTGCATTTCGCCTGGAACGCCGGTAGGTCGCGGAGGTCGCAGGCCGCGAGCGCATACCCATCGGCCTTGAGCTCGATCTCATTGGTCTCGACGGGCCCAATGATCTCGGCGACGGCCTTGTGGCGGCGACAGAGGCGCACCTTGGCCCGCGTCACGAGTGGAAAGTCCATCTCGACGTACGTTGCACCTGTGAGCAGCGCCGGCTGGCGCTTCTTGAGGCGATAGTACAGCGTGTCTTGGCCGGCGCCAAGCACGAGCACTTGGCCCTCGTTCGCGGTCGCGGCCAAGAAGCGCTCGACGAGCAGCTCGATGCTGCGCACGCGGGCGTAGTAGCCGCGGTTGATGATCGGCATCTTGCGGTGGTGCGAGGCAAACATGGCCGCGAACGGGTCGTCCCAGTAGCCGAGACGCGACGCCGAGAGCTTGCAAGCGGCCGCGTCCGACGCGGTCTCCTGCACGTTGTAGTCGTTGTTGGGCGCACTCATGGGCTTGGTCCGCTGCCAGCCTCCGACAACGTTGGCTGCTTTTATATTTGGGCCAATGGCATCGCGCCAAGCATGGATTTTTCAGCCAATCCAATGTCGCGAGCGCGCCATCTTTGTCGCGACTGCAACGCCGACGCGCAGATGCCAGCGGTCGTGATGCTGGTCCCATAGTAGCAAGTGCGGTAGCTCTGGCAGGCTTGAGGACGTTGTTTTTCGCAGCGCCATGGCTATCTAGTTGTCCGCCGTCCTGTGGACTAGTGTAACCAGCTACGAGTAGCAGTACGTACAGTAGTTCAATTGTGAAGCACCGAGTCGGCGATCTCGACGTTGCGATCTTGACACTGAGAGGCAACTTCGTTGTCACCTGCGTCCCGAGCACGGTCATCAAATGCTGGCTTCTCTGGACAGCTGTACCAGAGTATTTATTTGGTGCAAGGTGGCGACAGGGCTTGCAAGAGGGCGCCGTCAGTGCACTCGAAAGCGACCGTGTTTACGAGCAGACTGCACGTTGCAAGGCCATTCTGCGATGTACGGAAATGCCTCCAACCAGGCCAAGCCTATCGTACCAGCTTGGTAACCTCATGCATACGATGCGGGACGCCACTTTCAAACTATCAGCACTTATTGCTCGTCGTGTAAACCAAATGCTCGTGCGTCGCTCGACGTGCTAGAATAGAGCATGTCGTATACCTCGCGAGTCGACTACTACCAAGATGGTAGTGATGGCGGCACCGACGATTTTGTACGCCCCAATGTCGAGCTCCAGATCGTGTTTTAGATATCCGAGAGAGAGAGATCGGATTCACAAGGTATATACGACTGGGGCTCCTCCACTGTTGGAGCCTTGTTGGAGGCGAGGAGAGGCTTGTTGGCTCATCACGAGTGGTCGATGCTAGCAAACGAAATCGATGTACTTTTACAAATCGTGCATTTACCGAGGAGGTTATTTTGCCGAAATGAATGCAGCCGGTGAAGCCCGTCTCGTCTACGCTCTTTGGGCAACATTGGCCGGTGGAATGCAGAGCAATGACACTATGTGTGCAAAGGTGGCACCGACGACTTTGTACGCCCCAACATCGAGCTACAGATCGTGTTTTAGATATCCGAGAGAGAGTGCTCGGATTCACGAGGTATAACGGTACGACTCGGGCTGCTCCACTGTTGGAGCTTGGTTTGGGTGAGCTTTGAGGCGAGAAAAGCTTGTTGGCTCAGCACGAGTGGCTGAACGATAGAGCTGCGTGTAGCAAAATTTGCGGCTTCGCGCGAGGTTATTGTTTTATATTGCATAAATCTGGTTGAGCCCGTCTCGTCTACGCCGGCACAAAATTCTTGTAATTGGCGAAATACAAGCAATGCACACTATGTGTGCAGAGGTGGTGATGGTGGCACCAACGATTTTGTACGCCCCAATGTCGAGCTACAGATCGTGTTTTAGATATCCGAGAGAGAGAGATCGGATTCACGAGGTATACGACTGGGGCTGCTCCACTGTTGGAGCCTTGTTTGAGGCGTGGAAAAGCTGGTTGGCTCATCACGAGTGGTCGATGCTGCCAAACGAAATCGATGTACCGGTACTAGTACGTTGACACAAGCTTGCAAGCTCATCGCAGGAAAGATTGATTTTGATTAATGCAGGCAATGCGTCCGCGCTGCAAGGCCACGCGACGTGGCGCATGCTGTTTGCGCACGCCAAGGACAAGTGCGCGTTTCTGGACGCCGGCGCCAAGCCCTTTGCGACATTGTGGGCCGAGACCGAGGCCGACGACGCGCTCAAGGCCCGCGTCTACCACCAGCACGCGACGCTCCGTGCGTCGCTCGAGCAGCGTGACGAAGAAGGCAAGGCGAACCCGGACGACGAAGAAAAGGCGGCCCCGAACGAGGAAGCATCCAAGGCCGAAATGCCTTCGGACGCCAAGCGCAAGCGTCGCGACAATCCCAAGGTGCACGTCTTTATTTTGTGCACTCGCTCGACCAAGTCTCTCATTCGTCTCTGAAACGACTAGGGGCGCGACGGGCACAAGAAGCGTCTTGGGCAAGGGGTAGGGCAAGCGAGGAACAGCGCCAAATTGGTTCATGGGCATGTGTAGAAGCCCGCGACGACAGCGCGTCAAACGTGATTCGCGCACGCCAGCATGAGCACCGTTCGTGACCAGCCCGCGGAACGCGCCTGCGCTGCTCAATATTTTATTCCTATTTAATAATGCGTATTTCACAAGCACCCGCTTGCGGTTGATCGATATCGCTAGTACGATAGATAAGCTGCTCTCCATCGACGCCAATCGTCCCTTGGGAGTTCATATGCAACTTCAGAATTCAAAACATTTCAAGCCTCGCACCCAAGATCAGCGGACCAGCGCTTGCACGTCGTCATTGTCGTCGTCTCCGTAGCATCCTCATAGCTTTTGACGACGTCGCCGAAGAAAAGAAGGTACTCCCCCATCAAGTCGCGTAGAAACCCTAACCCACCACGTCCAAAAGACATTATCTTCAGCATGCAAAATGCAATTAATCAAACAACCCAGTACTTGTCTTTCCCGCTGCTCACACCACGTTCTTCTGGGGCGAGGAGCTATGTTCGTCAAAGCTCTGCGTCTGGAGGTACGGCGTGCTACTGGCCTTGCGCGGTGACAGCGTTCGATTGCCCGTGATGCGCTTACTCGTTTGGCGCGAAAAGCCGCGGTTCCGACTCGAGTTGTGCGACCGCAGCGGCGTCTCGGCCGCCATCGCCATCATCTTGCGCTCGTACTCCATCTCGGCCGCCGTGCAGACGAGGCCATTCGCGCGACGGGCGAGGCCGGCCGTCCCGAGGACACCCAGGCCGCACAAGCCCGCGAGCGCAAACATCCAAAACGCTTCCTTCGAGCTGCTCGAGCGCGTCGTCGCCGTGTCAATTCGGAGGTACGTGGCCGCCGCTTGGAGCCCAAAAAAGAGCGCAAAAAAGATTGGCGCCGCAATGAACCGGCCATGCACCCGGAAAAGGCCAACGACCGCGGCCCACAGCGTCGCCGGGAGGCCCGCGCCCTTGACGGCAAAGAGCGTGATCAGCAGCGCCTGGAGCGCGGTCTGGTCGCGGACGCCAAAGATCTGAAAGAGATCGTGGGCACCGAGCAGCGCCGCGCCAACGCCGACCAGCGTCAACGTCACAAGCAGCAGCAGCTTGTGCGTGAGCTTCTCAATGTAAAAGAACGACAGGCTCGCAAAGAGGAGCTCCGTGCCGAGGCAGTTGGCTAGCATGAGCGGCCGGCCGAGGCCCGTAAAGACGCGGGCCGTGTACACGTAGAGCGGCAAGGTCGAGAGCGCCGAGATGCAAACAAAGATGGTGCCCATGAACGCCTTGTAGACGCCGTTGGCGCCGCTGTACTTGTGCACGTGCTTGGCCTGGAGCTCGTCGAGTTCGGCGGCCACGTCTTGGCGCCGACGGAGGAGCACGAGGCACGCCTTGCACGCCTCTTCGCCGTGGCGGGCCAGGACCCACTCAGGGCTTTCCGGCAGCAAGTTGATGGCCGGCGTGAGGCACGCAAACACGAGGAAGCACCAGAACGCCTGCCAGAGCCACCCAATCGACGTGCCGTAGCTAAAGTAGCTCGCGGCGAGGTTGCCGAGCACAAAGCCGACCGAGAGCAAGAGCATGATGCGCGCCCGCATCTCCTTGGTCGAGATTTCATAGCAGTAGCACGCAATCGTCGGGAGCATGAGGCCAATCGCGACGCCAAAGAGCGCAAGACCGCCGAGGAGGAGGTGCGTGGCGCTGCCGCTAAACGACGCAACCGCCGTGAGCATGGCCATGGCGACAAACGACACAAAGCCACCGGCGACGACCGTGAGCCGACGGCCGAGGGACCAGCCGAGGAGACCGGCCGCGCCCGCACCGACGGCCGCGCCACCAATGACAAAGTAGGCTGTCACGTTGTTGCCATTCTCCAAAACGATGCGGAACGCCGAGGTATAACTCAAAAAGCCGGCCGACGACGCCAAGGTCGTGAGCACGTAGTAGAGCCAGCCGCACGCACCCGCGCCGACAAAGCCGACGACGCCGGCAATCGAGAACGCGTACTGCGACGAGTCCGAGAGCACTTGGGAAAAGCCTTCGTTGTACATCATGCGGGTCTGGATGATGTTCATAAACGGAATCACCGAGAGCACAACCAGTGGCACGAGCATGATTGCGCCAAAGACAAAGTCCCAAAAGAACGCCAGCTGCACAAACACGCCGACGTTGACGATCGACATGGTCGGGAAAGCAAACACGCGCGCCATCTCGTTCACACCGTAGAGCGCCGCAAGGTACCCAAAGAGGAGGCTCAGCGCGCTCGGCCACCCGAGGCGCCACGGGTACACGAGCGTCCCCACGAGGTACACGACGACGGCAATTGTCACGAGAAGCGCGTATGCGATGGCGCGGATCTGGCCGCGCGCACGGAGACCGCCGCTCGTGTGGCCGAGCTGGAAGAGTCCGAGCGTGACGATGACGGCGCCGAGGACGCCCGCGAGGTATACGGGTGCAAACCGGAGCGTGACCACGTACCAGAGCAGCACAAAGTGACGCGTTTCGCGGAGGACGACCGTGGCGCGCGAGATGGGCTTCGTGCCAATGTACTGCTTCTCGTCGTCCTTCCACCAGCCGATCCAGCCGCCGTTGTTGACCTTGTCCTTGGCGTCGACCTCGTCCTCGGTCATAAACATCCAGTGGGCCCACGCGGCAATGTCGGCTTTGGTCTTCTCATAGTCGAACCCGTCCGTGTTGAATAGGAACGGCGAGACGAGCCAGAGGACGGCAATGAACCAGATCGCAAACGTCTGCGTGCCGTAGCCTTGGGCGGTCGTGCAAAACTGCTGCGAAAACGTGTTGGTCGCGCTCTGCGGCGTCTTGAGGCAAATGTCAAAGACGCCATAGACGCCGTAGATGATCGAGAGGCCAATGAGCTCCATGGCCTTGCGGTAGTGCGACGCCGAGTACGCCTTGTAGAGCAGCACAAACGTCTCGCGCGTGATCTTGAAGCCGCGCCCGGTCGCTTGGTACTTGGCGCCGCCGTGCACAATGTTCGTGTCAAAGTAGTGCATCGTCGTGCCGACTTGGAAGGTGAAGAAGGCCCAGCCCGCCGTCACCATCATGTTGAAGAAGCGCAGAAAGCCGCGGCGCAAACCGGCCTCGGTAAAGTACACGGCCATGAGCGGCAGCGTGAGGAAGAGGCCGGCTTGGATGTAGTACTGCGTGTTGATGATGTTGTCCAAATTGTTGAACGCGCGCGTGTCAAAGCCCTTGTCCGAGTTGCGCATGATGATGGCCGTCGAGTTCATGCTCAGCACGATCTGGGCTTGGACGCCCGTGAGCGCGAGGTACACCTTGCAGTAGATAAAGACAAACGCCGTCACGATCGTGAGCCACGTCGCAAAATAAAAGCCCGTGTGCGAGTAGTACATCGAGTTGAGCCGACAGAAGTCGAGGAACGCGCCCATGCGGTGGGCCTCGCGCGCCAGACACGTCTCGCCGGCGCCGTTGGCGAGCTTGCCTTCAAACATCGAGATCTGCGAGAGCGCCACGTCACGGCCCTTGCCGCACTGCATAAACTCGACGTGGGTCACGACACCGCCGCGCAAGGTCGCGTTGAAGCCGGCAAAGACGTCTTCCGACAAGTTGATGCCCTTCGACGACTTGGAGACACCGCCGCGCGTGAGGCACATGACCTTGTCGAAGATATCGGGGTGGCCATAGTGCATGCGAACGTAGAGCGGGTCGGCGAGCACGCGCTGGCTCAGCGTCACAAACACGAGCTCCTGCCACGACTTGAACTTGGAGAGCGACGACGCATTGCCCGTAAAGATGTGTTCGCGCATGCCAATGATGCTGACCGGCTTGCCCGACGGATGCAAGTCGGCCGTCACGAGCAAGTTGGGCATCTTGAGGCACTCTTCAAAGTAGTGCTGTTGGTTCATGTCGATCGTCTGGAGAAACTCGCCGCGTGTGAACGGCAGCGCGTTGTTCTGGTTCTCGGGTTTGCCTTCGCCGAGGATCGGGTCGCCGGGGAGCTCGTAGCGGTACACCTCGACGATGCGATCGTGCTCGGCCTTGATCAACACCGAGTAAAACGACGTCGTCGACTCCTTCTTGACCGTGTCGACATAGGCCACACGCAGGTTCGGGTACGTCTGGAGGAGGAAATCAATGTCGGCGGCCTGCGCCTTCTTCTCGGCCTTGTGCTTGCCATAGACTTGGCACGCGCACACGTACGAAAACTTGAGGATGACCATGTCTTCGAGCATGCGCTGCTTCATCTCGCCCGTCTTGTGCGGCGACGACCCAATCTCGAGCCAGTAGAGCATCTTGATCGCGTCTTCGTAGAGCATCATGCCCTGCACGGTCCGCGCGAGCGTCTGGCCGCGGTACGACGCCCAGAGACGGAGCTCGAGCGGGTGCTTCTCGATCGCCTCGTCTTCCGACGTCACGTTGATGCGCTCGATAAAGTTCTCCCACTCGGCCGTGTGGATCGTGATGAGGTACTTGAGGATCGTGAGGTTCTTGCCCGCTTCTTCGGCGGCGGCAAAGATCGCGTGGTTCTCCAACGGGTCTTGGAGCTCCTTGATCGAGTAGAGCACGCCCTCGGCGTAAAACGGCGTCATGACCGAAAACGACTTCATCTCGCGCACCGACGCGAGCTGCGGAATGTCCATCAAAAGCGACTTCATGAAGAACCCGAGCCGGCGCTTGGCTTCCGAGCAGCGCGGCATCGCGTTCGCCGGGTCCAGCGTCAGTAGCAGCAGTGCGCGCGTCGCGTTCGAGAGCGCAACGTCGTCGTTGCACAGCCGGACCATGCCTTCGGCCGCGAGCACGTGACCGTTGCGCGCCGCGGTAAAGTTGCTGTGCGTAAACTTGGCCGCGAGGTCGGGCACGCCGCGGCAGAGCATCTCGCACGCTTGCAGCAGCGTCTCAAAGCGGTGCGCAAACTCTTGAATGAGCGGCATCGGGTGGCCCTTCGACGTGTGCGACGCCGCATTCGGCTCGGACGGCGGCGGCAAGTCGAGGACGGCCTCGAGAAACGCAATCAGCGCCGAGCGGACGTGCAAGAGGTGCTGCACGTGGAAGGTAGCCATGAAGCGCCCGTCGGCCGCAATGCGCTCCATCTCGGCGAGGCCTTCAAAGATGCGCACGTCCGACTCGTCGAGGAGAATGTCGAGCACAAAGTAGATCGCGCTAAAGGCCGACTTGATCGACGGAAGGCAGTCGTGCAGAAGGAGCTCGACCTGGAGCTCGCCGTCGGCGTCGGTCGCCTTGGCGTTCTTCTTGGCGTGGAGCTTGAGCACCGTGTCGATCGCTTCCTCAAGCTTCCCGGCCGAGAGAAAGACCGGCTCGTAAATCTCGCCCGAGAGCGGTGCCACGTCATACTGGAAGATCGCGGCCTCCTTGTCGTCGAGCAAGTCGCCTTCGCGGAAAAGTTAATGACTTCATTCCAGACCACGACGAAGCGCGCCATGAGCATCGACTTGCGGTGGCCGTCGGCGGTCGGCGCATTGTCGAGCACGACCGCCTCTTTGGTGACGACTTTGGCATCAAACAGCTGCGGCAACAAGCGGAAGGCCTTCGAGATCTCGGCAAAGCCGTGGTACTCGCCCGTGTGCATGCGCACGCCCTTGTACGCGCCGTACAAGGCTTGGAAGATCGTAAAGTAGATCTGCGTGTCGTAGCAAAACACGAAAAACACCGGCGCCCAGAGCGCGGCGATGACGCCAAAGTTGCGCATCGAGACCACCGACGTCGTGTACGTCAGCTTCATGTCGTAGATCGCGAGCGACGGCAGCATGAGCGGCGTGATGAGGATCCAGTACGACACCGCGGCCTTCAACGTCCAGAGCACGAGCCAGTACGCAATGTACACGGACCGGTACGACCACGGCGGCGTCATGTTACGGCCCGTGTAGCACGAGTCGCCCTCGCGGATAAACTTGGCCCAGAACGACTGCGTCAGCACCGGCGTTGGCAGGAGCATCGTCGCCACCATGAGCAGCAGGGATGGCCCGAGGAAACCAAGCGCAAGCGGGAGCAACCAATCGAGCAGCTGCGTCGGGCTTGCCTCGCCTTCGACCATCATGCGTACAAAGACGCCAGCAAACGCGCCGTTCCAGAGCAAGCGGAGCGAGAGCGCGACGCCGTACGTGACCGACTTGGACGAGCTCGGCGTGGCCGCAAAGAGCAAATGCCAGCCGTGGCCGGCCTCGAGGAGGCACTTGAGCGCCGACAAGAGAGCGTGTGCGAGCACGAGGAAGACGAGGGCCAGCTTGAGATCGCGCGTCGAGTACGGCGACACCACTTGCCCGAGTGCGCTAAACTGCGAAAAGCCAGAGGCCGCGCCCTTGGGCGAGATCGTGACGCAGTACTGGAGCACGGCGAGCGCAAAGAGGAACATAAAGTTGAAGTGGAAGATGCGGTAGTAGTTGAGGACGAGCGTAAAGATCGACCGGTGCTCATAGTACGTCTTGCCGTGGGTCGAGAGCGCGTGGCCGGCCTGGTCGATCGGCACGGCGAGACACGACGGCTTCCAGAAAAACTCGTTGAGGTCGTCGTAGTTGCGCACCTTGGTGTGCTCGAGGTGCTTGCCGAGCGCGTCCTTCTTCTGCATGCCTGCGCACTGCGTCCAGATCGGGCGCACGACCGACTCGAGGTACCACAATGGCGGCTGCAAAAACGAAAAGTTGAGGTCGCCGTTGAGCATCGTCATCATCTGGTGGTAGAGGTAGCAAATGCACTCGGGCATGTGCCGCAGATTGCCCGCCTCGCCCCAGATGCAGAGGTACAGCATGAGCTCCATGTGCATGCGGTTCTTGAAGCGGTCGTTGACCGGGCCGGCGTACCAGATCGGGTCGATCTGCAGAAACGCGCACCACTCGACGTAGTTGCCGACAAGCTTCTTGTGCAGAATCGCAATGTGGTTGGCGCTGTCGTGCGACCGGTGCTGCGCCTTGCAGTTGGCGAGCAGCAGCAGCGCATGCTCGCGCTGGTTGTCGACCGAGCCGTCTTGGAAGCCAAACTTGGCCTTGAGGATATCGCAGCAAAAGTCAATCGAGAACTCATCGTCAAAGACGCCAAAGGGCTCGGACCCGCTCTCGTTGACACCGCGCTGGCTACCGAGCGGGTCGTTCGGGTTGTCGCCGAGCACATCGAGGAGCTCTAGCCGGTCGCGGAAGGAGCTCTCTTGGCGCAGGTACTGGCCGCCGCCACCCAGCGACCGCTGCGAGTTGCCCGAGAGGATGAAGTAGTTGCTCTCTGCGCGCTCGTGGGCCATGTCGATGGACCTGGAAGCGGAGATGCAACGACTCGTCTTCGTTTTCGGAAATGAGGATATTCTGCGACGCCGCTTTTTTTCATGTCGGCCATGTGTTTTAATTCGGATGTCATGCAATCCGATACAAATCGCGAGATGGTTTTGATCCGGTGGCTTTAAAATGTCGCGGCCCACTGAATATCATTAAGCGTGAATTGTGACTATTTTTGGATTGGATAAAATGCAACCAGAAACGGATTTGATTGGCGCATGACAAAATTCGAGCAACCTGTGATTGGTCGAAATGCGAATATTAGGGTTTCGAACCTTTGCGAGCGTCCGGCTTGGACAGCCACGCTGCCAGCGCACCTTCCCACCTTGGGTACCCCCGAGGGCACCTGCCAGGTCGAGTGCTACTGCATGCGACGTCATATGCATGGTCGAGAGATGATCATATATTTGCCAGCTTCAACAGCCGCTGCGAGCCCGATCCAATGCACCAGCTGGCATGCTCCCCGCCTCTTTCTGCTGCGCCGACGCCGCAACGTCCGAAGCTGCAGGCGTGCATGGGCAAATGCGAGGCGGCGTCGGCTGATGCATGTGCAGCCGCGACGTGCACGAACAAACGAACAACCGTTGCTCGCCTGTCTTGGATCAGAGGCCATGGACGAACAACGCGTTGGCAGTGTTGAGCTGCAGATAGAGGACGGACATGCACGTATCGCAGGCCAAACTTTTTGATCAACATCCTCCTGCCATCGACTGATGAGGCGACAACGGGCTTGGTCGTACCTGGCCCAGTGGGTACTCCATGGCGCGTGGCGAGGACGATGACAGGAGGCAGCGAGGATCATGCTTATGCACAAAATATCATTGATACCTCTGCTGATGTCTCTGTGCGTGGATGGCTGGGCAGCAGAGTCAATGACGCTCTTTCAAATTCGGCGCTGTCGCAGCCATGTGGCCAGCTCGACCGGCGACGCGTGCCAGATTTAAAAATATAGTTTGCGGCACATGCCACGTTGAAGTAGGGATGCCGAATGTAACCTGGCGTGTTGCATCAACACACCTTGTGGCCGCACGCGGTCGAGCATCTTGCGTCTTGCCACGTCCAGCATGCACCGTCTGGGTACGACGCTGCCTACGCCCATGGAGCAGGGCTCATGCTAACGGCCCTCGACCTCTGTGTAGCCCGTGTCGCGCGCGCGGTGACGCCTGCCTTCCGCACCGCGTCCAACCTGGCATTGCGATCTTCGGCACCCGCCGCGCGCCTCCTGCCGCTGGCTGCTTTGGCGTTTGTCGCGACCGCGGCGTCGACGGCCATGAGCGCGCCGATCGAATCGTCGCGGGCCAAGCGCGCGGAAGAGCTGTACAACACGCCGACGTACGACCGCCGGGATTTGCTCTCGCACCTCCAAGCGCAAGCCCACGGTCCGTCGCGAGGCCGCCGCCGAGATGTTGTTGCTCATGCATTGTATCCTAGAGGATCCGCGGGACGCCGGTGTGCTGTGGCGGCTCGCGCGGGCGGCGTACGACGTGGCGGGCCTTGGCTCGACGGCCGCGGCCGAGAAGAAGGAGCTCACGTACTTGGCGCACGAGACGATCCAGAAGGCGCTGGCGCTGGCCGACGACGACTTTGCCGTGCAGAAATGGTAGTGCGTGGCGTCCATGGCGTCGGTAGCGACAACATGCGTGTAGGTCGGGCATCATTCTCTCGTCGATTGGCGACTACGAAGGCACCAAGGTCTCGCTGAGCAACTCGTTCATCGTCAAGGCCCACTGGGAAAAGGCCATTGCGCTCAACCCGCGCGACGCGACGTCGCACCACCTCCTCGGGCGCTGGAGCCTCACGATCGCCGACATTTCGTGGATCGAGCGCAAGGTCGCGGCCGCCCTGTTTGGGACGCCGCCCCAAGCCACGTATGCCGAGGCCCTTGCGCATTTCCTCGATGCCGATACGATTTCGCCCGGCTTTTGGAAGAAGAACACGTACATGATTGCACTCGTCCAGCACAAGATGGGCCATGCCGACGAGGCCAAGGCGTGGGTGGTCAAGGCGCTTGCGATCCCGTCGACGTCCGAGGAAGATGCGCAAGTGCATCAAGACGCGCTCGCGCTCCAGGCCAAGCTCGGCTAAGCACCGTCGAGCCTCCGCAAATGGAAACGATATGGAATACATGAATGAAGAATGGTGCTACGAAGTATTGCATGACGTGGCTATCAAAGCCGACGCTTCACCAGAGGCCGAGCGCTCGGGCTACAAAGAGTGTCCATAGCGTCCCGAGGTACCCGAGCAAGTTGCCCGCGCCAAGCCCCATGCCGCCAAGCACGCCAAAGTCCGAGATGCTCATGGGATTGGACGAGTGTTCGGTCGAGAGAACCGTGCCCGCGCCCGCGGCTAGCGTGAAGAAGAGTTCAAAGATCATGACAAGGCCAACATCGACGGCTTGCGCGAGCGCAGCGCCACCCAGGAGGCCGATCGCCGTCGAGATGAAGAGTGGCATGAGCTTCCCGAGCGCCGAGTGGATGGCCAAGTCATACGTTGGCTACGACATACGACTACCGTGCCAGCCTCCCAGCAGTTGGAACTACCTTGAGCTTCGGGCCATGGATATCGTAGCCTTCGCGCGTCTCCGCGTCCGAGAGCACCTTGTACGCTACGCAACGACATGAGTCACTATCCAAAACGAAGGCCACTGTACCTTTGACGATCTCTTGGAAGGCCTTGGTCGCGGTCTCGGCCTCTTCCGGCGTCTTTTGCTTGTCCGGGTGGTACTTGAGCGCGAGCGTTCGGTACGCCTTGGTCACGTCCGCTTGTCTAGACGCCCATGCGCATGGCCATCGAGTACTAGGTAGACGTACGTGGCCTTGCGGTCGAGCTGCAGCACCTCGTAGTACGACGCGGTCAACGAGCCTTGCATCGTTCGAATTCGAGTCCAATTTGGAGTGCTGGAAATGCAGCGACGCGTGATTGGCTCATTTTCCATGATGATGGGATGCGATCCAGCAGCATAATCCGGGACGCGCAGCCTCGAAGCGGTGGCTGCTTGTCGACGTCGCGGCCCGTGGGGTCGGCGCGCCGCCGAGGTCCAAGTGCCATGTCGGCCGGGATGGAAAGGGCGCGGCCGTTTTGTGGCGATCGGCCCAATCGGCGGCCGAAAGGCTCACCATTTTGACCAATCCGATGCGTGCCTATGGCGATCTTCGGCCGCGACTTCAACGAGGTCTGAAATGATCCCAAGATCAAACTAAGGAAGCTGCCGGAGAGGAGCACGAGATGCAGCATGCAAGGTCCGCTAGTACGTTTGGCATGGGCGCAAGTGCGCGTCGTGCCTCGTTCCGTGGACCTCGGTGTGAGGGACGTCGCGAGATGGCGAAGAGGAAGCGATCGCGGTTAAAAGAAAAAGCATCCGGTTCTTTAAGTGAGTCCGATAATCGGACCCGGCGGTTTAAACAGCTACGTCCCGAACGAGTGGCGATTGTGGTGCGGACGATGGACGAGCGCGAGGCGACCGAGGTGAACCACGACGACACGGACGCGACGCAAAGTGTGCTGGCACCTCACTCCCAGCGCAGCGATGGGATCGAGAACGACAAGCTCGAGGCTGGCCGCAAGCCCCATGGCCTCGCCGCATTCCCCGACAGCAACAACAATACTGACGCGATGGACCGCCCGGACGAGCGACAGGCTAATCGCGCGACGCTGGATCGCGTGCCCCATGGCGTGTCGCAGGACGGCGCGTGGCCGGCCCGGTGGACGTCCTGCTGGCGCACTTTTGACGACCTCTCGGTCACGGTGGCCTACCTGCACGCATGGTGCAACACGGTGGTCACGTGCGAGGCCCGGCCGTTTACCGAGCACGCGTTCGCCCGTGCGTTTCCCGACACGATCTTTCGCGCTGGAACGCCCGAGCGCGGGGCGCTGCTTTGCTCGCACGAGGGGTGCGACTACCGCATCGGGTTTGCGTTCAACTACTACCTCGCGCTGTACATGGTGCTCCCATCGATGACGCGCTTGCGGCACAGCCACGACATTGTGTCGGCGCCAGCGCCGGCGTCACTCCTCGCGCCACTCGATCACGACGCGCTCTATGCTGCAGGCGTGGGCGCCCGCCTCTGGCCAGCGCCATGGCCGACGCAATGGCCCACGTTCTCGGAGCTCCAGCACTTTGTGGCATGGGTCCAAACCGCGTTTGAGACGTCGCTAGCCAACGACGGGCGGTGCTTTACGCAAGCCGCCTTTGCCGCGAGGTTCCCGGGCGAGCCGTGGAACGACCGGCGCGTGCACCGCGGCTTTTATTACTGCAACGCGCAGCACGACTGCCCGTTCCGCATCTACTATGCGTACCACGCAACGTCGTCGATGTACACGGTGATAACGACGTCGTCGCGCCTCGCGCACAGCCACGCGACCAGAGGCGGCGCGATCGACGCGACGCTTGCCGTGGTACCAAAGACGACGACGACGACGACGACGGCCAAGCCCAAGATTGGGATCGTCGCGCCGTTGCGGAGCGAGCGAGTCGTCGCAGCAAGCGCAAGCGCAGGATTGACGATGAGAGTAGCGACGACGAGGACAGCGAGCAAGCCGACCGACGCAAGACGCTCGAGGGCCACTTTCAGGTCATCTGCAAGAAGGCGATGGGCAACACACTCTTTTACGAGTACGCGCAACTTGTGCTCACCAACTTGACCTCGCCCCACGACAGCCATGTCGACGCCGACGACGACGATGACGGGACGGTCGAGGCGCACCAGCCCACACAGCGCGAAGGCCCACGACCACACTTAATGTTATAAGATGCACGGACTCGACGCCGACGTTGTCTGCGTTGTTTAACGAGAGGCAGGTGGTGGCCGGTATCGTGCCATTGGACACAGAACTGATGGCTCTGGACAAGCGCGTTGTGGGCGCCGTATCGCGACTAGGTTCGAGACGTGGCTAGCATGCGGCGCGATGCGGCCCTCGGCGGCGACGGGCCGCACGACCTCGGAGGCCATCGCTGGCGCAGCTGTCCCACTGCCGTTGTCGAACTATCTTTCGAAATGAATAACTATTAATTTATACAGGGACTTGAGTAGCAGGTGTAATACAAAGCCAAATATTTATTGAACTAGGACATTAAATATGTATCACGCTATATCAACGACCATATATGTGGTATTCGTATGGGTAGGATGATTCGATTGAATATTAATAAACCAAAGGTTAAAAGAGGCGTGCATTATAAAAACAGAATTCCGAGCAGCAATAAATTACGCATCGCCACCCCATATAATCACTCGAGCGGGACTGGAGGAGTGGCAAGGACCGCGGCCGCCATGACCATCACCTCGGACGAAGTCAACTTCCTCGTGTACCGGTACCTCCAGGAGTCGGGTACGTCGCCGTCGCATGGGCTGTGGCCTCATGCGTCTCCGTAGGCTTCGTGCATGCAGCCTTCACCTTTGCGTACGAAAGCCAGCTCGCGCGGAGCTCCGTGGTCTCGACCGAGATCCCGCCGGGCGCGCTCATCTCGTTCCTCCAGAAGGGCCTTCTCTACGTTGGCATTGAGGCGCACGTGAACGAGGTAGCAGCATGTTCGCCATCCATCGCCGCTCACGACGCCGATGCAGGATGGCACAGAGCGCGAGTGCGACGCCGAGCTCTCGCTGCTCAACCCACACATCTGCCGCATCGCGCAGTCGGTCTCACGAACGAGCAGCAACAAGCCTGGCAAGCGCAAGCGCAAGGCCGACGACATTGGCGGCGTCAACTCGCCCGACTCGGTGACCGACCCGACCACCGCGGCCAATGCCGCCGACGCAGGTGCGGCCGCTCTCTGTCCACGGACACCACTCATGGAGGCTATGTAGCCAATCCGCCGCCGCCCATCGAGGCGTCGCCCGACACGCTCGTCCTCAAGGGCCACGAAAAGGACGTACGATGCATTGGACGCGAAGCGTTGCCATGAGCTCATTGTGCTCGTAGGCGTTTAGCTGCCTCTGGCAACCCATGCACAACACATTAGTCACCGGCTCGTCCGACTCAACGGCGCGGATATGGTCGGTCGGCGCCTCGGACTTTACCGCGTCGACGCCAGTGCCAAGCATCGTGCTGCCACACGGCGACGGCGCGTACAAGGACGTGACGACGCTCGAGTGGAACGTACGCTTCCCATCCGCCTCCATCGTCTTTCTCACGCCCACCGATAGCGCGACGGCAGTTGCATCGCGTCGGGCTCGTACGACGGCCACACGCGGCTTTGGTCGCCATCCGGTACAGCCCGCTTCCTGTCCCCATTCATCCTTATCCCTATCCCTATCGTGTGTAGGCGAACTGCAGTACGAAGCACAGCATCATCTCGGGCCCGTCTTTGCGGTGCGCTGGAACCCGTCGAATTCGCTGCTCCTGAGCGCGTCCTACGACAGCACAGTGGCGCTCTGGGACGTCGCAGCGTCGCAAAAGGTGAGCCAAGTCCGGCTCCACGACGGTACGTGCTCTCGCTCTCGAGACGACGATGCGATGGCCTTGTAGAAGCGGCCATTCTGGATGCGGCGTGGAAGGACGACAAGACGTTTGCGACCTGCTCGTCGGACACGACGATTCGACTGACGAGCGTGGGCGAGCCTGCGCCGTCGCTCGTGTTGTGTGGCCACACGGACGAGATCAACTCGATCAAGTGGGACCCGTCCGGGTCGCTTCTCGCGTCGTGCTCGGACGACTGCTCGGTCAAGCTCTGGCGTCCGGTACTGTTGTCATTCTGGCGATCAAAGTGTCGATGCATGACTGCGTAGACGGAGACGGCGTGTGTGCTGGACCTCAAGGAACACACAAAGGAGGTGTATACGATCCGATGGGGACCCATGAGCCGACCTCACGTCCTTGCAAGCACGTCGTTTGATACCACCGTCAAGCTATGGGACGTGGAGGCCGGCAAGTGCCTCACGACCCACGCCCACGAGTACGTGCAGGATCAAAGTCGACATGGGTTGCTGACAGTGGACGTAGGAACGCCGTGTACGCGATCGCGTTTAGTCCCAACGGCGAATTCTTGGCCAGCGGTTCGATCAGCGGCGTCGTTCAAGTGTGGTCGTTGCAGGTACGTCAAGAGAGGATGGCGACAACCATGGTATGGATGGCATACGACTAGGACGGATCGCTCGTCAAGTCGTACAAGGGCGTCGGCGACATCTTTGAGGTCAACTGGAACCACGACGGCAGCATGCTCTCGGCGTGCTTCTCGACCGGCGATGTGCTCGTCATGCACTTTCGAGTCTAGTCTAGTGTAGCGTTGTAGGATATATAGCAATCACCGCCAAGAAGCAACCTTTGTATCGTCACCTTGGCCTGCTCGTCCACCGCCAAGTACTGGATATGGGTCCGCCACCCGCTCCGCATGGCGTAGTGCAAGGTAGAAGAGCCATTTGCTGCAGCCGTATCGAGGCTCGTGATGAGGCGCGTGCCAGCGACCAGAGAGACAGGAGCTAGGGACGTGCGCGGGCGTGGCATACCGTATGGCGTGCGCAGCACCCACGGACGCACGAGCATGGCCCACGTGGCACGCAATGGCGATAGCTGCTGCTAGTATGTACATAGCATGCTGCACGGTGCGTCGCGAGGCTGGCTAGAGGCAGCGACCCGTGGCCTGCGCTGCACGCTGAGGCCGGCTGCGGGCACATCGTTCATCCTCGTTCGGCAGTGTTTATTTTTATTTTATTTTTATTTTTGTGGCCAAAACCATCGACTCTGAGAGGTCCTCCTTGAAGTTGGCGCCTGCGACACGTGCGCTGGCGCTGGCCGGTCGCCACTTGCGGATTTGCCACCTCCTCGACGATGCTCCGCCCGACGACGACCTACCGCACGACGACGATGCTGGCCCGCGGCTATAGCGCGGCTGCCGGCAAGATTGGCGTCATTGGCCTTGGCCAGATGGGCGGCCACATGGCCCGCAACCTCGCCGCCGCCGGCAACCACCTCGTGGTCTTTGACGTCGTCGACGCCAACGTGCAGGCGGCCAAGGCGCACGGCAAGGTCGAGGCGGCCGCGACGCCGCGCGATGTCGCCAAGCAGTGCCACACGATCGTGACCATGCTGCCGTCGACGCCGCACGTGTCGGACGTCTACCTTGGCCCGCATGGCCTCATCCACGAGCTCACGAAAGATCACCTTCTGATTGACTCGAGCACGATCGACCCAACGTTCACCAAGACGCTGTCGGCGACCATCTCGGAGACGGGCGCGCTCATCATCGACGCGCCGGTCTCGGGCGGCGTCAACGGCGCCAAGAACGCCACCTTGACCTTCATGGTCGGCGGGTCGAAACCCGCGTTTGACAAGGCGCAGACGGTCCTCAAGCAAATGGGCAAGAACATCGTGCACTGCGGTGGCCCCTGTACGTTGCATTTCTTCAATATCGTACGCTGAGGATGTCGACTAGCGACGGGCCAGGCCGCCAAGATCTGCAACAACCTGGCGCTGGCGATCCAGATGACGTCGGTGGCCGAGGCCCTTACGCTCGGTGAGAAGCTCGGCCTCGACCCCAAGGTCCTCTCGAGGTAGTACCCTCGTGGCGTCCCAAAAGAAACCATATTCTGCTGCGTGTAGCATCATGAACACGTCGACGTCGCAGTGCTGGTCGACGACCGCCAACAACCCGTACCCGGGTGTCATGGAGGGCGTGCCGTCGAGCAACGACTACAACGGCGGGTTCGCATCCGTGCTCATGCGCAAGGACCTCGGCCTCGCGATTGACGCGGCCAAGAGCGTCGAGGCGTCGATTCCGCTCACGTCGAGCGTGCACCAGTTTTACAACATGATTGTCAACCAGGGCAACGGCAAGAAGGACTTTGGCTACATTCTCAAGTTTCTGCAAGGCAAAGCCTAAACGGCACCTTGGGTTGCCAGACGAAGACAAGACAGTCGTATGGTGTGGTATCAAATAACATGTTTGTGGACACGGGTATTCAAGAAGAAGCGTGTGTCGTCTTATTGGCTGCTCACGGCGTCGCGTTCGGTCTGCTTGACCATGTCGCCGTCAATCTTCATGACATTGCGGAGGCGCTTGAGCACATTGAGCCGCGCTTCTTCTTTCGACAAGCCTTCGTAAATCGGGTTGCCTGCGAAGAGCACGTCGCGCAGCTTGGGCAGATTGGACTAGACTGTATCAATGTATCAAGTGTAGAGTCAACAAGAGGGAATACGAGCTTGTCGAGTTCGTCCCAGCTCTTGAGGAGGTTGTTGGAGATGTAAAGCGTCGTGAGGTTGGTCAAGCCCGAGAGACCGTCCAGGGTCGTAATGACGTTGTACGAGATCCAAAGCTCTTCGAGCGTATCCGAGACGTCGTCGAGCTTCTCAATCTTCTTGATTTGGTTGCGCCCGAGGGAGAGAATGCGCAGCTTCTTCATGCCCGAGAGCGGAATCAACCGATCGATCGAGTTGGTCGAGAGCGAGAGATGCCTACGTGCCAATGTTCGTGGTTGGTTGGAAGAAATCGAGTTTGTACTCGCAGTTTTTGAGCGTGTTGAGCGAGTTGTCGAGCTTGGCGATGGGCGGGATCTGGCAGTAGAGCTTGACGACCGGCGCCTCCTCGGACGACGCATTCTCTTTGGCCTCCCACGCCTTGATGGCTTGACTGCACGTTGTCTAGAGAGAGATACGTTCTTAGCCCCGTAGCATTGGCGGCGCTGTCTACCATGCTATGAGCTTTTCGGCGACTGCGGTGAACGGTCGCGATCTTACAAGAAGGCTAAATAGTGTAAGAAAGAATGATGGTCAATTAGGTTCTCTGGCGCAGGGCTTCAAGCTACTGTACAATATGATGTTGCAGCTAACGCTAGCCATGGCCTCAATGCTGTTGCCTTGTGGTATCACCGGAGCAGCAATCCACAAGGCGTCCATTGCGACGACCGTCCCTTTTTTACACTATACATAGCACATGGAATAGAGTGAAATTAGTCACACTACGCAGGTTTCAAACATGGTATTGTTATAGTGTTGTCTATTGGGTCAAAATAGTGTACATCCGGATACGCAGCGACAGTACGGATACCGGTAGAAAGTGCAAAATCATGGCGACGCGTCTGGCCAAGGAGATGCGTCGGTTCGGCATTGCGTTTGACATTGATGGCGTCTTGATCCGGTATGTCTTTTGGGCTAAATGGGTTATAGTCCTCATGCGCAATGGGCGGTAGCGGCGGGAAGGCGCTTCCGAACGCGAGCAAGCGCCTCTTTCAGCTGCAGTCGCAGGGCGTCCCGCACATCTTCCTCACCAACGGCGGCGGCTGCGTCGAGGAAAAGAAGACGTCGAACCTAAGCACGATCCTGAATGTGCCGATCGATCCGCGCCAGATGATCCTCGCGCACACACCGATGCGGGAGCTCGTGCACCAGTTTGGCGGTCGGTTCTTTTTCGGATGGCACTCGACGTGCTGACATGGATGTATATAGACAAGAAGGTGCTCGTCATGGGCGCCTACGATGTCTTGGACGTTGCGCATCACTATGGCTTTAAGAAGGTCGTGTCGATTCAGGACCTCGCGCACGCGAGCCCGCACCAGTATCCGTTCGTCTCGTGGCCCCACAAGTATGTACTACGAGGACGACGATGGCAGACTAAGGCATGGCACTAGGCCGCACCACCTCGAGAACGAGCCGATTGGCGCGATCATCATCTTCCACGACCCGATCCATTGGGCGCAGGATTTGCAGATCGCCATCGATGCGCTCGTGGGCGGCGATCCGCTCGGGAGCGGGCACGGGCCGCAGACGCCGCTGTTTGTGAGCAACGACGACTTTACCTTTAGCGGCGCGTACCCGGTGCCCCGGTTCGCGCAAGGTGCCTTTACGCGCTGCCTCCAGCTGCTCTACGAACAGCACACGGGCAAGACACTGGAAGTCACGCGGTTCGGGAAGCCGCACCTGGTCCAGTACGAGTTTGCCGAGCAAGTCATGCGCGAGCAAGCGCCCGAGTGCGACCGCTTCTACGGCATTGGCGACAACCCGTTCAGCGACATTCAAGGTGCCAACGCCGCCGGCCACCACTGGACGTCGGTGCTGGTGCGCACCGGCGTCTTCCAATCGGACGCCGACAACCATGACGAGCACCCTGGCGACGTTGTCGTCGACTCGGTGGACGAGGCTGTCGAATGGATCTTGATCCAAGAAGGCGTCCTCTAGAGGCGGCGAGTCGATCGGTGGCAACCGAGCTACTTGGGTACTCGGTGTGCTATCCAGCGACTAGATAAGTGACGACGAGACACGGCCATAGAAGTACTAGCTTGGAAATCTTTTCTCAAATGACAGCACGTTGGAGGTTGCAAGGCATGCATAGCCTCACCGATATACGTAATCTATAGTTGCGCCCGTCGTAGGGACTTGCGCTCACAAGGAACGCTTGCAGCCACAACGTGACCAGACTCAACCTTGACAGAGCAAGCTGGCAGAGCATTGCACGACGCTTGTCGTGGCATATGCCGCAAACAATTGTTAAATCTGGCATATGCCGCCCTAAAGAAAGGAGTCGATTGCTCTCGCTGTACGCCTCCAATGGTAACTGGAAGTAGCGTTTTGCGTTCCCCACAAGGTCTTCTATGACTGTGCCAAGTATGAGCGATTTCATTTTCGGAAGCCATTTGGGCGATCGAGTCGCTCGGCGGTCGTTGTCGCGGTGTGGCCAGCCTCACATCGCACAGGATTGGTCAAAAATGTGTTTTGCTGGCCAATAAAAAGAAGCGAAAACAGATTTATTCGCGGTTAGGGCTCCTAGGTCTTAGATTGCACGCGCTTGGTAGCACGATACGCTTGCGTAGCACTCGCATTCTACTCCTCTATAATAGTAAGAAAACACTACGCCTCTATAATAGTAAGAAAACACCACTAGAGCCAAAGACGTGTGACGGTTCTGGCCGAAGCATTGAGAAGGGTAGTATACTACGTATCTGGTTTACTAACGTTAGTCTTGATCATTATGGCGTCTCACCAGTGGAGGCAGAGTTTCTGTTTGAGAACGCTCGATGCGTCGTGCTTGGAACCAGCATGGTACGCATAGCCCATAAACCGCTTTGTGTCGTCGGCAATGTGACGTTCTGCTTCCAGCTTGCAAGCAACAAATTGTTTCTAGACGGTGCTTCTGGGTTCGAGCCAACTCATAGATACGAACAACGAGCGTGGTATTAAATACGGTGCAACGCAGACGACTAGGGCTTTTTGAGAATGTGGTTGACGCTTGCCGTCGCAATGTTGCGCAGCCACGCGCTAAACTCTTGGAGCACCGCGCGCTCCTGCATCTCGGCGCGCATATCGACAACCACAGTCTTCATTGGGGTTTCCGCAAGGTCCTCGGCGCACCAGAGCGCGTCGGCTGGGGACGACGACGACTGCGAGCTTGGCGTGGTGCTGGCCACGGGCGAATGCGGTGGCGGCGGCGTCGCAATCGGCTCGTCGCACGCCGCCAGCACGAGCGAGTTGCAAATCTTGGAGAGCGCAGCGTCCGAGGCCATGCTCACCTGCAGCGGGTAGAGCCGCGAGTAGACGTTGGTTCGAACGGGCGCCGACGTCGGTGGCGGCAACGGCATGGGCATCGGCGGCGGCGTGTGCACATGGTGGTGCGAGGTGGACTGCGGCGGGAGTCGTCGCTTGGCCGGCGGCGCAATCGCCAACGGTACTTGGTGCACGGGCCGTAGGGGCACGAGCGCATCGAGGGATGGCGGGGTAAAGGCGGCGAAGCGCTCGGGGGCTGGGAGCGCCGGCCGGTGCTTGGGCTGCTCGTGGGCGTTCTCGTTGGTCGGCGGCGCGTGCGAGGCGTCCGAGCAGTGGTTCTTGCACATCTAGGAGAGAGATGTGAGTAAAGGACGCTGGAAGGCTGGAAGGACCGACCTGACATCGACAGAGCGTGCCACATTTAACGCCGGCTTGGTAGCATTCACAGTACTTCTTCTGGCACCCGCTTCGCCTGCAGCGGCAGCCGCGAAAGTACTTGGTCGTGGCCACCGTCGTGTTGCTTCTAGTAATACATCGCATGAGATCATGTCGCAGGACGATAGCATCATGTACCCTTTCGAGACTTTGGGAAGGAACGCGACGGGGTTGCGTTCGAGGACGACGCGGATAGCACGTTGCCGCTGGCTTTCAAAGTTCTAGGACAAGACAGCGCATCAGTGTCGTGATAGGGCATGTATGACGTACGATGTTGTTGTGGCAGCCTTGGCAGTTGCAGTCGTCGCCGCAGAGCGAGCCTTGCTGGAAGCACTCGCAGTAGAGCTTGAGGCAGTTGGATTTCTTGCAATTGCACGACTTCTTGGGCAGCGTCGTTGGCGGCGGCGTCGTCACATCGTCGCGGACGCTGGGCGTCCGGCTGCCACTGTCCTCAGCAGACGACGACTCGGTCGCGCAGCAGACGACGGGCTCTAGCCGCGGGCGCTTGGCCGCCGGCGCTTCGATTAAGGCGTCCTTGGCCGTGCGCAGGCTACTAATGCTGCGTAGCAGGTCCGAGTGCTGCATCATGTCTTCCATTTCCTGGCGCTGCTTCATGCGCTCGCGCTCGCGTTCGAGGAGGACCTCCAGCGCGGGCTTGATCTTCTTGCTACTGCTCATGCGTGGTGTCGTTGGAAGCGGCTTGGCGGCGAGCGACGGGCGGTGGTGTGCGGCCACGGCAGCGGGCAGGCGGAGGTGGCGGGATCGGCGGCGAAGGGCGACGTCGTCGTCCTGTCTCCGGCTGGCAGCTCCCACGTGAAATGGAATGCTGGATGGGACGTCAACCGCCGGCTGCGCTGTATTTTGGCCAATCCGAATCGGCCACTCCGCACATGGCCAATCACATCGTCGGATTCAAAAATTCAAAACGGGCGTCAAGTTCCATTCAATTACATCCTGTTGTACTCGATATATGAATACAAAATAAATCGTTGGAATTAAAATATCGTTGGCCCGATCTTGCAATCTTACTCGAAATCTTTCACGCAACGTGGCAGCACGAGACGGCCGAAGCCGATCGCTGGACTCGGTCTCTCGACATCATATATATTAGCACAGAGAAGAGTGGCTGCTTACTTCACGAGTGACCGTACTTGGGCGAATGATCAATTTTTCCAGCTGTCGGAAGATTGCAATGTAGTTTGCCGCGGCGTCTAAATCGGCGAGATGGCAATAAAACTGGGATTCGACCCGTGCTCGTCCGGTAATACTACGTCGAGATATAAGCACCATGGCGGGCACACAGCCATCTAGGACGGCCATGAGCTTCGTTGCCACAAAGAAGCCCGCATCGGCTGCCTTGTCATGTCCTGGCGCACCAATCGAGGCCACTTGGCGAGGCAGACTACCAACTTGAACACGATGTTTGTAGCGACGGAGCACCTCGGGCATGTCGTTGTAGAGGAATGGCTGATCGAGATAAACGCCGTAGAGGTGCTTTGCGATGCCCAGCTTGATCCAAGGATCGTCTGTTCATGCAGTGCCCTTAGATCATACGCAAGAGAGAGAGATGGTGGATATGCATACGATGCTATTTGTACATTTGCGACGACGCCATCCTCTTCTATCCTACCGCACTATCCACTATCCATTCAATCCTATCCATCTATACACACGCTTTTCGCGCTGTGCGACGAGTTGCTTCACCGCAGCGAGAGCGAGAGTCGCTGTTGCTCGAGGAGGAGTTCGTTCTACAAGCGCGATTTGATGTTTGCCCTGCTGCGATAACGCACCTACCCGCATCGACTGGCGCATGCGCTGCAGCTCGTTCTTGCGCGCTTCCAACGGCGTCTGCGGTGCCTTTTGAATGAGCCTACGACGCGTCGCATGAGGCAACGTGGCATGGCAAGGGCAGCGTGGCTACGGCGCTATCGGCTTGGTCGGCGAGCTCGCAGTCCTATGCCACAGTCGGTCGTCGGTGCTATATGAACACGCATGTCCAGACCTGGCTTCAAAGTGGTTGGCATAGATGTAGGCGCTGTTGTCAAGGGTGCTACAGGGCGGCGCCGGGATCGTGGCGTCCAGTTCGAGCTGAAGCGGCTCAAGGTCGGGAAGAGGCGCTATCGAATGCAATCGTTTCCGTGCTCGCATGTCATGCTATCCATTTACTGGTGTCGTCGGGTCCGACGGTGTAATGGACGTAGGTGTCGACAATCGGCTTTTGAATCGGTGACTCGGAAATGACTTGGATGTGGAGCGAGTGGTCATACAGCTACCATAGGATGATTGCTCACCATGTTGAGCTATCGCAACGGCGCACCTCGATGGGCGACGTCACATGGTCGAAATACAAAAGCGGGTTGAACAACGTCGTGAACGCCTTTGTGCTGGGGTCGAGGAAGAGAATGCAGTGCGCCTCGTTGCACTAGATAGACAGACCGTCACTGGACATGAGGTGTCCATTTTAGTGTACATACTGTCATGTTGGAAATGAGGATGTGGGGGCGGTCCGTGGCTGTAATGTCTGTCACGATCACGCGGAACGTCCAGCCGGCAAGCGAGCTCGAGTGCTCGAGGCGGATCTCGAGCAAGTAGAAGCACGCATCATGGATGTTGGCCATGCGATCCACGGGCTCTGGAACCTCGGCATCTGGTGGCGCAGTCTCAGGCAGCGCCACGGCGCTTTGCACTGGGATTTGAACCTGCATTGGTGGCCGGCGTGGCGACATCACCTTGCGCGCGCCGGTGTTTTCGAGCCAATTGCGCGGCAGTTTACGCGAAGACGAGCCAGCCAAGCCGGAGCGCAGTAGCTGCTTGGACGACGGTTTGCGGATCGTCGGGGGTGGTCGTCGCACGATCATGGATGGTATCCTGCGCGACTCGACCTCGGGCTCGAGCTCGTCGATCTCGGGTTGTCTGAATCTCCCGCGTCGCTTTGCCACGCCGTCGCATGCGGCGATGCGCATGCTATAGCTACAATGGAGTAGATCGTCCATCCTTCTTCTTGATCGATGCATCGTACACTGCGCTTGCTCGAGCTGGTGGCGACTCGTCGAAGATGCGAGGCTGCCGCGCGTCGCGCCGGCCGACTTGGCTTTAGTACCGCGGCTCAGCTACGCAACAAATTCAAGTCCCGACGCGGCGTTGCAACGCGTGGTACTGGTCGCGTCGGGGTCGAGGCGGCGTTGGCAGTGGACGGGCGAGCGCTCTGCAGCCCTTGCTCAATGGCCTAGACCCAGCAGTATGGCTTGGAATCGGTCATACGCGCATCGCACCGCCCATGTCTCTTGGGCTACCGCGTGCAAGCGCGCTTCTTTCGCGTCGACACTGGTCGTGCTCTCGCCCCACGTGTGAAGCAGAGGCTGTGGCGCCGACGGCACCAACGGGTGCGCGTGCGCTGCTGCCATCGACAGCCGGCGATGGGTCGCTTCGTACTGGTTGGACCGCCGCCGGTCATTGGACGGCGACTTTGTCGTCGTCATCGTAGGCCGCGGAATGGCGTGGACCGACGCTGGCGTCCGCCGTGACGGTTTGCGCGTCTGCCGCACCGTCTCGCGCAGCGCGTCGGACGCGTTCAGGCGAACGTGCTTGGAGGTAGCAGTGGCAGCGGCTTTGGCGATCGATGCGTCGAGCATCTGAAAGCGCGCTTCGATGATCGGGTACGGCAGCGGCATTTGGCGTTAAAATTAGCAGCCGTCGGAAGGCCCGCTGTTGGAAATAGTTGAATCCGATGATGTCAGAAACGTGGCGTTTCAAGAAACCTGCTTGGGACAAGACGAGGGTCGTCGTGGGCGGATGCATGACTGATCGTCGTGCCCGATCGCAAGACCCAGCGCCCACTGACATTCCTTGCTGCGAAGAAAGGCGTTCCAAAGAGAGTCTGTACTTTAAAATAGAGGACTTTGTGCAATCAAGACAAGACGAGCCTTGTTAGCATTAGGCTGGCGAAGGCTAGCCGATAAGATCCGACAACTTATTGCTCTGTTCAATTGCACGTACATCGTGCTTGGTGATATGTTGTCCAATTGCATTGCCTCGACGCTTCGAGCCTCTTACAAGCCATCGCGTTCGCTGGTCTTGACACGGAGACGTTGTGTTCGACACTACCGCTCAGTACAACGGACTGCAGTCCGTAGCTTTAAGAGTTCATCAATTCAACTAAATTCATGTACCCTTGGTAGCTTAGCTTTACCGGTCGTCTTGTACCTTCCGCGCAACACGTCGTGTTTACCGCAGCGCTTGAAGCAATGACGTGCCCACACCCTCGCCAGTTTGCATTTGGGGTGCTGGCCGCGCGCAATGCGTCGTCGTATCCGGATCCGCCTGTCTCGTAATATTTTCCAATTTTTTACGCCATGCTACTTTTTGTATGTAAAAACCACCTGCG
Organism: Saprolegnia parasitica CBS 223.65; assembly: GCF_000151545.1. Taxonomy (NCBI): domain Eukaryota; phylum Oomycota; class Saprolegniomycetes; order Saprolegniales; family Saprolegniaceae; genus Saprolegnia; species Saprolegnia parasitica. The sequence continues at coordinate 266,465 of NW_012156435.1, forward strand.
TATTAAAATACCAACCGTCACCACTGGTTGGACTTTCCAAAGCAGACACGATGGCCGAGTCGTCCGACATCACCGACCGCCTCCTCGGCGAGCGCAACGAGCGCGGTATCCCGTGTGCCATCTTCGTCGAGGACGTCGCCGCCTTTGTGGGCGCGGACCCGGTCGAAGGCATCGTCGGCGCGCTGCAGCAGCTCTACTCCAAGTACAAGTTTATGGAAACGAATTTGACCAAGTCCAAGCAGTCGTTCAAGACCAAGATTCCCGACACGGAGAAGGACCTCGCGATGCTCGAGCATCTCATGGCGTCGCGTGAGAAGGACGAGCCGATCGAGACGCACTTTAGCCTCGCCGACAACGTGTTTGCGAACGCGACGATCGACGCCGACGTGCAGACCGTGTGCATTTGGCTCGGCGCCAACGTCATGGTCGAGTACTCGTTTGACGAAGCGCTTGCACTGCTGCAAAGCAACCTCTCGACAGCCACGTCGCGCCTCTCGCAGATCGAAGCGGACCTCGGCTTCCTCCGCGACCAGATCATTACGACCGAAGTCAACATGGCGCGCATCTTCAACTTTGACGTGCGCCGACGACGCCAAGAAAAGGGCGACGCGCCCGCCGTCAAGGCCTCGTAAGAGGCATGGTAATATCCACGTACTGGCTTGTTTCCATCCGTGTGGACGCACCGCAACGCACGATCTTTCATATCGACTGCAGCCTATGGCAGCAAAACGTTCTTTTGCTATGGTGTGGTGTTCAACATGACTGGGCTGCGAAAGCAGGTAGAAGTATTCAGAGCCGTGAGGAACCTATTGAGGCGATAACAGTAAGGGAGACGACATGGCCGTGATGGACGGTATTCTAGTACCGGGTATGGCTGTCACACAGCATCCGCCAACGCTGTTCTTAACGCCGCCGTACGAGGTGGAAGTCTTTCATAGCTACATCTTGTCGCCCTAGCGACCTCTTACAGACGTAGCTACTACCTACTGCAGTCCATGACCTGACTTCGAGAAGGTCATATTTGCGTTATATGCGTTGAGAGAATGCCATGACCGTCCCGAGGATCGAAACCTAGCCCTACCCTACCCTCGCTCCCCGGCGCGTATTTTTAGGTGCCACCCCCACCATGACGACGGCCAAGCGACTCGACCCGCGGACCGAGAGCGACGCGGTGCCCATCACGGGCTACTGCAAGGACCGCTTCGATCCGTCGCACCCGGACGCGGACTGGGGCGGCTACGTCCACCGTACGTTCAAGAAGCGGTCGTATCAAGACCCCGCGTCGACCCGAGACGTACGACGCAGCATATTTTGTGTAAGGGCTGCATCGTCACGTGTTTTCGTAGCACTTGGTCCACGGCAAAGATGCCATTTTGCCTGCCCTCATGGCCGAGAAACCGGCCGGTCGACGGACGTTTACGCAGAATCTCAACCAAGCCAGCGTCGACCCGGTGCATATTCTCGTCGGCGCCGACGCCATGTACGGACAACGACCTGGGTGTAGGCAGCCAAAGACTCTCCGTTCCATACCGGCGTACACCAGGTATGGATCTCGATGGCGTCGAGAGAGGGTGACTGAACACGCCGGTCCAGGTTGGACCGGGTGGCGAGCACAACTGCAACAACTGGAAAACGTACCGCAGTTGCGTTGACATGTTCACGAAACTATCGTGAGGGTAGGTCGTATGAGCTCCAGACGTCGGCGGCGGCGCACAACAACCGCGATAACCAAGCGCCCGGCACGGTTCGAAGCTTGGGCCAGTTGCCGCATAAACGACACCCCCAGGCAGCTGTACGCATGGGCTGTCGTCGTACGGGTGGACCATCGAGCAGCTCGTAGGTGGATGCCAAGCGTGGGACGCCCCCGCGCACCCTCCCGCCACTCGAGACAGTACGAATAAGACGACGACTGGTGCGATTGCTGACGTGGGACAGGCGGCGACGAAGCTGCCCGAGGTGCGCAAGCAAGGGTCGCTGCTCGCTGGGATTGGTCAGCGCCTCGCGGCATCCGACGCGCTGGCCCATCAACCGTACGCTCTAAACATGTGTTTCAAAAGAAATCGTGCGCACACGCAGCGTAGGCTGCCGGCCGCGCACCTCTCTACCGCGTATACCACGCAGCACAAGACACTCGAGACCGAGAACCGGTACGTTGAGAGTGCACCGTGTCATTAGTGTCATCTGCCTGTAGACACAAAGTCCTGCTCGGGTACACGGGGCATCGAAAAGGGCTTTAAAGATGAACATAAAATTGACGTTTCTTCCTTGGACGTCCTATTCCCGACCTAAGCCGCGTCTGCAACGCAGACATGATAATGCAATGTACCAACTTGATTCTCGCGCGCGGGGCACGCAAGGGTGCCGCACGACGAAATGGCTCGTATCGGAATATGGATATATGGATAGATAGGTGGATAGATAGAGGGATGAATCGATAATAGAGAGAGGTTGTCGATACAATGCTACATGAATGTCGGGCGCGTTGATGTCGTCGTGCCTCCTGGACGACGTTTACAAAGGACTAGAGATCCACACCGTATCCTTGCCGCATTTGCTGATGCGTAGCTGGAACTTCTTCGCCAGCTTGCGCATCTGGACGAGGGTGTCGCGCTTGAGCCCTCCAGAAAACGACCACTCGATGCGGACGCCAGTGCTCGTGGCGAGCGCCTTTAAAAGTGGCTGGCTCAATGCGATGCGTAGTGTTGCGCAGTCGATCTTGAGGACAAATAGCCGTGGTTGATGCAGAGCACGGACCACGTTGGCGATGGCTTCGACGCGCGTCAATTCGCAGTCGTGGAGGGTGATGGAGCGAACGCCTGCCTCAATACATTGGCGGAAGGAGCGGCCAAGGCGTTCGAGCTCGGGCGGCGTCTGTGGCATGTCGCACATGTTGAGCTCGACCGTCTCGAGGCACGGCGACCGCGAGGCCCAATCAAGGAGACTGACGAGAACGTCGTTGTCCATGTCGCAATAGGTCAGTCGGAGCGCCCGAAGGCGGGGCGCCGGCGTGCTGTCCAGGGCCGGCTCCTCGCGCACCGTACACTGGCCAAACGCGAGCTCTTCCAGAGCACTCAACTGCGGCAGTAGCGTCAGAGCAAATGTTACGTCTACTCCGTGGGTGGCCGCCAGCTCCAGGACGCGAAGGCGCGGATGATGCATCCGGTACGTCACAAAGTCATTGAGGATATCGGCATCGGGTGAGTGCAAACGAAGCTCCGTGATGTTGGGCAGTGGCACGCTGGCAGCGACGAGCCCTTGGACGACGCCAGGTGAGTCTTGTAGCTTGAGGCTCGTAAGCGATGTCGTGGCAGCGATGCAGTGGCCGAGGCCGACGTCGTCGTCGCACGTAAAGTTATCGAGGTGGAGGTGCGTCGCATGGCCAGACGCTAGCCACGTGGAAAGAACTGGTCGCCAGGGCTCACACGGAGATATGGCGTCGTCGTCGCTCAAGTTGAGCGAGCAGTAGGCAAGGCGCTGGACGTGCGGCACGGCGTGAACGACAACATTCAAGAACATCGGAGCCGACTCGAAGGTGGTGCAGTCGACGTGGCGAAGCCCGGTGCAGAGACGCAAGATACATTGGAGCTTGTCCATGCCTCGCTTTTGCTCGCACGACGTCACGCTCATAGAGTCGACTTTATGACCCCACTTGGCGACGAAATCGGTCGTGGCTGGGAGAGACGGTGGGTCATCCTGGATGCAGCGGCCTAGCAACGTGGCATTGAGTCGCGCGAGCTCTGCGATGCGGATCGAGCGGAAGATTGGAAGAGCCGCGAGCACGGTCGAGGTGTAGCGGAGATCGATGTCTTCGATGCAGACTTGCGGCCAGAGCTTGATATTCAAGACATTGGGTGTCACCAAGAGCGTCCGAAAGGCAACGAGGGATGCATCGAGCGCGTCACGTGGCAGCGCCTGCACGAGTGAGAGGAGATCCTTGGTCGAGTCCAAGAATCGCATGATGTCGACGAGAATATTGGCGTGGACGACTGCGATTGGTGCCACGCAGGCCTGCTTGCTCCCACCTTGCTGGTCCATCGTCCGGTCAAAATGAAGTGTAGAGTGAAAATAGAACGGCATAGCTGTGTGGGCCGTATGTATAGATAGAAATAAGGGCGTCTCGACCCGCCATCGACCATACAAACTGTACGATGTATATCTATGGTACATACCGCAAGGGTTTCATTCTTCCACTTTTGGTTGAATAAATGTTGTCGAAAGAACGTGCACACAAGAAGCGCTGGCTGCCGACCGGCACCTATGAACCGCGTATATTACGACGAGAACATCGTCGTCCATGTCGCAATTGGTCAGATGGAGCACTCGACGGTGTGGCGCCGGCAGGGCCGTCACCTCGCGTTACGTACAGAGGTCGAACAAGAGCTCTTCCAGAGCACTCAACTGCGGCAGTAGCGCCAAGGCAAATGTTGCGTCGGCGTCATAGTTGGCCGCAAGCTCAAGGACTCGAAGACGCGGATGATTGATTCGTTGCGTCACAATGTCTTTGAGGATATCGGCATGTGATGAGTGTAAACGGAGCTCCGTGATGTTGGGGAGTGGCACGCTGGCAGCGACGAGCCCTTCGATGACACGAGGCGAGTCTTGTAGCTTGAGGCTCGTAAGCGACGTCGTAGCAGCGAAGCAATGGCCCATATCGACGTCGTCGTCGCATGTGAACCTATCGAGGTGGAGGTGCGTCGCGTGGCCAGACGCCAGCCACGTGGAGGAAGGGCTCGTGCAAAGCCGTTGTTGTCCGGGGACGCGATTCCTGTCAATTTGAGGTACGTCGCATGCCCCGGCGCCAACCACGTCGCAAAGCGGGCACGAAGAGCACGGTGTGCCACCGAAAAAAGCCCATTCGATGCGGCTTGACGTGGCGCGCCGCATGGATGACCGCTGTGAGGATCGTTGCGTCCGACTCGATCGTGACGGTCGCGGCGAGCGAGACAAGACCCGTGCAGAGACCACAGACACGCGTGAGTGCAGTGTTATGACGGACTTCGAGCCACGGCGTCACGTCGATGCGTGTAACCTTGTGACCCCGCTTGGCGGCGAATGCGACAGAGGTGACCTCGCGTTCGTTGTTGCCCAAGTCGCGAAGCTCCTCGTCGTGACCGCCAAGATGCCGGATGCGAATAGAACGAAAGGTCGGCAGGGCTGTCAGCACCGTCGCTTCGTTGTGATAGTCCGTCCATGAGTACGATGCAGACGTGCGGCCGGTGCTGTTGCGAAAGGCCGAGGGCGCCATCCAGAGTGTTTGTTGCGCAGCCAATGGCGCGTCGAGTGCATGACGTGGCAGCGCCTGCAGCAGCGAGATAACGTCCTTGGTCGAGGCCTAGCATTGGGTGGTGTGGACCAAGGCGCCCGCGTCGACAGCCTTCATTGGCGTCTGCTTGTCCATCATCGAATACTCATACGGGCTTCTGGCCACGACGCAATATGATTGGATACTGATGATTTGTTGTGCGATCTGATTGGTGATACGTGGCAAGCTCGCAGTGCAAGCTAGCAAGAGATTTTCTTCACTGGATGAAGGCGATGCATGCGGGTCGCATCACTACACGACCGTGCTATTTCTTAGAGTTATGTCGACAGCGTCAACATATTTGGGCAGCGGTAGGCTCGCTCGTTCTATTGTGTTTTGTCAAGCATCCTTGTTGACACATGTTGTCTTTCGGGCATTTGTGCGATCGGATTGGAGACTTGTGGCAGCCTCCGGACGTATATTTTATGGAACCAAGGGGCCGCGCCTCGAAAACACAATCCCTTGCTTGCTGCGGGCATCGGAGATGAGCTCAACACGAGATCAGCGATACCAAGGCCATTGGCGATACCTGCGGCGCTGCAATGTACGTACGTCGTGAAGAAGTAAGAGGAAACATTGAAGAAAAGGCAGTCATTTCGTTGGATACATTCAGTACTGCGCTTCCTTCCTCAATTGCACCGGCCTTGCACCTTGATGTAGGTGACGTCGAGGAAATGCAGGGAAAAAGATGTTGCGATGTGTACCCTGACGAGACTTGGCGACAAATGGACGACGCGAATTCTTCGCACGCACAGTGTCTTTCTGACACTTGGCCTTGACTTTCTCTGGCCTTGAAGCTACTGCAACTTGGAAAGGACCGATCCACTTGGATGCATGATGATCTGCTCGTTCATGCCATGTCCAGCTCCCACATAACATCAACGCGGCGGCATTGTGATAACTCCTCGAGGATCACGTCTGCAGCAGTACTGCACAGCAACTGCAGCGACTCACGTGGTTTTGCGTCAGACCAAGCAAAACGCTGTTATCCAGACGAGCGAGCGACTGTATCTGGACGTCCCACGGAAGGCGATATTTCTGCGTCGACGCACTGGCCTCACGCCATTCGCATGCCCTTTTCTGCACGTGCAGCGTAAAGGAGAGCGTGGACAAGGACCAGTTTGTAACACTGCAGCAAAATAAAGAAGACGGCGCTGGGTGCACGCAGGAAGGTTCAACCAAACGGCAAGTTCCGTGACAGACCGTGACTGACAACGTGGGTGAACGGCAAATTGCCCTTGTGATTGCTACAGCAGCTGGCCAAGATACTCCGACCGCCAACGACGGCAGGCGTCATTGGTACCCCGAGCAGATGGCGATTTACATAAGGTTTTGATTTGTCAGCCAATCATTTCAATTGCCCTCTTCACCTACCCCCTTACCCGAACGTGAAAGCCAATCAGTGCTGGCATAACCATCTGCTCGGGGTACCAATAACGATTTCCCGCCAACGACTCGTATGGGATCGGCCAATATGACGTTTACTGTTGTTGAGCCTCGAGAGAATGGGTACCTGGTCCAGCGTGGCGTCTTGACGCCATACTACAAAGCCGTTCGAATGATCCTTGACGAGCGGTGATACATGCTACAAGCTAGAAAGCTACGCTGCATTCGAAAAGCTAAAGAGCCACGTACGGAAAGCGGCCCCGTACTACGTCGAGCGAGCCACTACAATCACCAATGAGAGGTGCGACGGCCCGCGCCTGTCGAAACGATCGGCCGTGCTGCTCACAATTCCGCCTTCATGTCTTGCGTAACCTCGAGTAGCCACGTGCTCGTGGGTGCGACTCGGTCTTGGTGTCAGCACAGTATGGTCCATGCACGCCCACGCCCAGCCATACGGAACCGTCCACACGGTCCATATATCGAGTCAACCAACGCACGCCTCGCGTTTGCAAGCACGCCAGGTCCACGCCGTCCCGTGCCGTGCATTTTCATGTCTTTGTGTATGTACCAGGTAGGTAGAGAGGTGGTTGCACAGGAACGACTCGCTTCTTTATCGGGTCAGGTCGGGTGGCGCGCCTAGCCGTCCGCGCAACATCTGGTTTGCGAAAAGATACATCGTCTGATCAGCTGCCGCACCTCTGCTGGATGTATTTTCCTTCTCACAGAGCATTGCCAGACCGCATTTCGCCGCACTGCACGCAGTACCACTCCAACCCTTCTTCAGTATGGACCCGCCGCGCAAAGGCATTTACCTCTACGAGCCCGAGCCGACATGCAAGCCGGCGATGCTCAGCAGCGGCGTCTCGTCGACAAGCTCCCAGGAGCGCCGACCGGCCCACTTCGAGTCGGTCAACGCACGCACCAACTTTCGGTCAACGCCGGTCGAGACGCTTGGGCCGCACACGCCGCCCGTCTACTCGTTGCAGGACGACCCGATTCTCGAGGGCCAGCCAGCGGCGCCCCACGGCAACTACGACTCGCGCGAGACCGCGACGTATTTCAACTCGATGACAGTCGTCATCGGCGCCTGCCTTGGCATCGGTCTCGGGTTGATTTTGACCAAATTTAACATTCCGCCAGACCTCGCGCTCTGGCTCGAGCTGCCCGGCAACCTCTTTGTGCGCGCACTGCGGTGTCTTGTCGTGCCGTTGGTGTTTAGCACGATGACGGTCTCGATCGCCGAAATTGTCGTGTTGAACAAAACGTCGATTTTAACGTGGCGCACGGCCGCCGTCCTCTTCTCGACGTCGATCCTCGCCACCATGCAAGGCATGGTCGTCGCCTTGATCTACAACAGCGTCTTCAACGCCAACTGGCCCGTCTCGCAAAGCAATGCGACCTCGACCAATGGCATCGTCTTGGGTCTCCGGTGTGCCAACGGGCAGTTCTTGGAGACGCTCGCCAACGGCACGCTGGCGTGCTTGAGTCCAAGTGCCAACGCGAGCGCGCTCTTTACGGTCCAGGATGTCAACAATGTGCTGAGTACCAACGCGGCGTTTCAGCAACTCACGCTGACACAGCAAGTGATTGGAATCATCAACTTGGTCGTGCCCGACAACATTTTCGCAGCCATGGCCAGCGGGTCGCTTCTCAGCATCCTCACGTTTGCCTTGCCGCTCGGCGTCGCGGTTGCAAAGTCGCACAACGAAGCGCTTGGTCCAGGCACCAACTACCTCCTCAACATTTTGCGCCAGAGTCGCAACACGCTCCTTCTCATGATCAACGCGGTGCTCAAGCTGACGCCATTCGCGGTCTTCTTCCTCTTGTCGAGCTCGATTGTGACGTACAGTACAACGAGCACGAATATCATGGCCCAAGGCGGGTACCTCATCCTCTTCTTCATCGCCGGCGTCATGGTCCATGTCCTCATCGTCATGCCGCTCTACCTCTTTTTGTTTACGCGCATCAACCCGTACAACTACCTCCGGCAGCTTGTGCCTGCCTACGTGTTTGCGTTTGGCTGCTCGTCGTCGATGGCGACGCTTCCGGTTGCGGTCACCGTCGTCCACCAGACGCGTCAAGTGTCGCGCCAGCTCGCCCAGCTCATGATGTGTCTTGGTACGCCGGTCAACCTCAACTCGCCCGGCTTTTACTACCCGCTCTTGACGGTCTTTATGGCCAACGTCGGTGGTGTCGGCAGCCACCTCGGCGTGCCGGAGCTCGTTGTGCTCTTCTTTGTCTCGCTTTTGGGCTGCGTGGGCACGGCGCCAGTCCCCAACTCGGGTCTCATTATGCTCATGACGGTCTGGAAGACCGTGCTGCCCAACATCCCGCTCCCCGGCGCGTTCATTTACATCGTCGCCATCGACTTTCTCTTGGACCGGATCTGCACGTCGACCAACGTCAACGGCAATATGGTTGTGACCCGGATCCTCGCCGACTACTTTGACGACTCGTGGGGAAGCGAGTCGGGCCAAGCGTAGAGATTGTTTGCGGGAATATTGTCGTCGTGGTGATGTCGTCCATGCCTGTACTATAGTTTTGTTGTATCGATGACGTTTTTGCGCTGCTTTCGATTGCTGTCGAGTATTGTGTATTGCAGCCCACCAAGTCGAATGTCATGATCATGAGGAACGAGCGTTTGGTTTTAGAACGTTGGTGGGTGCTAATAGTCTATTGTTTAAAATGTTGGGACATAAGGCACTGTTCTGCAACCAACATCGCAATGGCAATGACTTTACTCTAAATGTTGGGACATAGCTTTTTGTTGCGTGGACGCGGTGTCTAGCGGTGGGTTGCTGGTGATATTAGCAGCGGATTCTGGTAGAGAAGGCAGCTGACTGTGCTATTGCGCAAGCACTGGGTGGTGAACCCCGTCGGGGATGATGGCGCCGTGCGTTCTCAGGTCCTGACTAGGGGTAAGGTACCACGCCGACCGGTCCGTCAAGCAACCACGCCAAACTACTATTCATAAACTTGACAAGGGCGCGACCGAACTCGGGCCACTTGAGACGTCGGTATCGCTCATCAAGCCAAATCACAGGCGGGCAACCGTCGTGTGTCGTGGAGCGTTGCTGTGATGGTGAGGATGGTTCCCACGGCGTTGCGAATCGATTGACGAAGGAAGCGGTTGCAGCGGCCATTGGACAAATTGCAAATCTTCCAGCGATTCGATTGGAAATACGTGGCAGGCCCACAGGTTGGCTTTGATTCCTGTGAAACGCACTCGTGTAGCAACCTGTCCGTTCCAAGGGCACATCGATAGTACTTGCTGTGTAGACACCTAAAGAAGACGTTGTGTGTGAGACATTTCGTTAACCAAAGTCGGCGTCATAGTCGTGGGGCTCAACACAACGATGAACGGCCATGGAATGAAAGATGGTCTATCCAATAGTATAGCACGTCTTGTCCAAGAACGCCACCTGCAGATGTTGCCCCTCCTTTCTAGGTCGGGATTAATTTCGTGCTTATGAGATCGCTCGAGGGATGTAAACGTGTTGTACCATGAATAGAAAGGGAGAAACTCTCTTGCTCTTTTGATTTTCAATCCGGATACGAGGTACTGGATCCACTTTTTAAGAAAAGGGGCTATGGATGGTCAATCGATCGTTCATGTCGTGATGGAGTTGCAGGTGAAATCGTGTCGCCCAGGTGTCCATTTCTTGGCGATTGCCTTCGTGACTGAAATCGTCGCATTCGATGCTGACACCAACGCTGGTGGCCAGTGCTTCCATGAGCATGTAGTACCACCTGAGGCACATCGGTTGGACATAAAACGAAAGCACAAACGGTTGCGACCGGCGTGCGTCACAGAGGCTACCGGCAATGGCAATGATGTTCTTGTCGTCCACGTCGCAGTCTTCCAGAGAGATGCGATAGACGCCGCCTTGGATCCATCGACGAAGCTGGCGGCCAAAAAGCACGGGCTTGTGCCACAGCGTGGCGGTGGCTTCCACGTGGACAATATGGAGATATGGCGAGCGTGCGGCCCACGCGTAGAGATCGAGGCACGCGTCATCGTCTTCGTCACACCGCAGCGCCCGCGTACTCAAGACGCGCAGGCGGCGCGGCGCCGGCGCCTCTCGCAACGCAGGCACACTCCTCAGCGTGCATGTCTCAAACGAGAGCTCATCCAGCGTGACGAGGCGCGGCAGTAGCTCCAAAACAAACGTCGCGTCGGCGCTGTCCGCGGAGCGGATCTTGAGAACGCGAAGGGCCGGGAGATTGATCCAATTCGTGAGAAGCGCTTCCGCAAGATCGTCGACGTCATGGTCGATGACGAGACGGAGCTGCGTAATGTACATGAGCGGGACAGCGGCCTCGACGAGCCCTTGTAGCAAGTCAGGTGTGTTAGTAAGCTTGAGGCTCGTGAGCGACGCTGCAGCGGCGATCGCTCGTGCAAAGCCAATGTTGTCATCGCTTGTGAAGCCATCAAGACGGAGCTCCATCGCATGCCCCGACGCAAGCCAGGCGCCAAAGAGTTGTCGCCAATCCCCGCAGTTGTACACGTCTCCATTTGTTGATGCGTAGTGTATCTTTTTGGCGTGCTGGGCCGCGAAGATGGCGGCGTTGATGCACGCTGAGTCCAACGCAACGGCGCCGACGCCGATCGCGAAGATGGATGTGCAATTTCGAATGATGGTTGCGAGCGCCTCGGCACTGTTGTCTTGCGGCCACGTCGAGAGAGCGATGGACGTAACCTTGGGACCCCATCTTGTGGCAAAAGCAATTGCTGCTGCGTACGGAGCACTCTCAGGCTCGCTGGTTGCTTCGCGTAGCACCTCACACAGCCTGTCGAGATTACCGATGGAAATCGAGCGCATCATTGGCAGCGCTGTGAGCACCGTCGAAATGTGCTGACTGTCCATGTCTTCGATGCAGACGTGTGGCCATGGCGCTTTGCACGCGCTCGAGGGCGTCGTCAAGAGCGTCCGAAGCGCGGCCAAAGGAGCATCAAGCTCGTCGCGCGGCAGCGCGGTGAGCAGCGAGAGAATGTCGTCTTTCGAGTTCAAGCACTGCACAAAGTGGCTCAAGAAGCCGGCGTGGACCACTGTCATTGACGCGTGGCACGGTCGCTTGCTGTCCATGTAAATTCCTCGCCACCGGTTCCGTCAAATGGATTGCGTTGATGGAGATAGAATTTCAGACGTGTTCTATTTTAGTTACATGCGGCTCAGCGACGCCGTGACCTGGTCGCTTTCATACAGGAAAAAGGGATGGAGAGAATTTTGTTTCTCATACAATTTGTATGTTCCACTTGCAGACTATTATGTCGCTTCTTTTGCTGCCTCCTCGTGTGTCGGCAGACCGCAACCCGTGTCTCTGAACCGGTCCTCGCACTTGGACCGGACCGTCCACGGTTGCGATCTTCCTCGATTCTTGATTGACACCTGCAGGTATTAATAGGATGTGTTAGATAGTATATCGTGCAGATACCAAATTTTGCTGGAAAAACCACCTCGTATACAGTGACCAAAAGGCGCGGGCTTGCTGCACACTTTATCGCACATGTTGAGCGCAACAGTCGCAAGGCACACGACGCCCAATGGAGTAGACCCAGGCACGTCTCGTCGACCATGGTGCAATACGTAAGAGTCGGCGTCCGTAAGTGGCGTGGCACTGGCGCCTCTAGCAACGCCGGCTCGACGCGCAGCACACACGTCTTGAGCGTGAGCTCTTCAAGCTTCAGAAGACGCGGCAGTAGCGCCAGAACAAACGTCGAGTCCAACTCATCATCGTATGTGAGCTCGAGGATGCGAAGCGCCGAGAGATCGATCCAGTTGGCCAATAACGCTTCGGCAAAAGTATCGTCTTCGGGCAAAGAAAGGCGCAGCTCGGTAATGGCTCTCAGTGGCACGGCAGCGCCCACGAGGCCTTGTAGCATACCAGAGGCGTTGACAAGCTCGAGGCTTGAGAGCGAGGTCGCGGCTGCGATTGCCCGTGCAAAGCCATGATCGTCGTCGCCCGAGAAATTCTCGAGCCGGAGCACGTCCAGACGCGAGCCACTCGGAGGTGTGGGGTGCACCTCGTCGAGTACAGCGCTTGGAACAGTGAATAGACATCCTTGGCCGAGCGCAGATTTGCGTGATGTGGAAACAGACATTGTCGATCGACCCGTAGCACAGATGGTACCCAAAATTTGTTTGGTGGGCACCGAGCCATGGGCTGCGCGGTGCATGGGCCGTCCATGTCGCCAATGCAGACGGTCGGCTTTGACATTTTAGTACAAGGTCATTGGTATTGCTAGTATTACATGCATATAGAAGATGTAAACCTTGGCCGCCTTACGTGCTTGGTAGCTACGAGGGACTGTAAAAGAGCAGGACATAGTCACGTTTGTCGTAGCGCAGATCGAGCTCCCAGACCCAATGTTCAATTTGAACGCATTCGTCGGCGTTGGTTAAAGTCGACCCGTGTCCGTGGAGGCCAACGCCGGTGCACGTGGCGAGTGCCTCCAAGAGCGTGCGGTATGACTCGAGACCAAATTCTTCGAAGTCCAGCGATAGCGTAAACGGCGCTGACCGGCTCGAGTGGCGGAGCGCCGTCGCAATCGCAATGATGTTCTTCTTGTCCAACACGCAGCGGTCGAGGACGACATGTGAGACGCCGCTCATGATCCATCGGCGAAGGTAGCGGCCAAAAAGCTCAGGCTTGCTGCGCACCGTGCGGCACATGTTGAGCGTAATGGTCTCGAGGCACGGCGACTGCGACGCCCAAGCAAGGAGACTTAGGCACGTCTCGTCGTTCATGTGGCAGTACGACACGTTCAGCGTCCGCAGGCTGTTCGGCGCCGGTGCTGCCGGCACGGCGTGCAGCACACAAAAGTTGAGCGTGAGCTCTTCAAGCGTCAGAAGATGCGGTAGTAGCGCCAGGACATACGTCAAGTCCAAATCGTTGACGGAGAGGACTTCGAGCGTTCGAAGCGCCGAGAGGTCGATCCAGTTGGTCAAGAACGGTTCGGCAAACGCTTCGTCCTCGTCTAGCGTTAAGCGCAGCGCGTTGAGGGCCTTGAGCGGGATAGCAGCCTCCACGAGGCCTTGTAGCAAGCCAGGGGCGTTGTTAAGCTTGAAACTCGCGAGCGACGTCGCAGCTGCAATCGCTCGAGCAAGGCCGAGAGAGGCATGGCATGCGATGTTCTTGAGGTACAGATGCGTCACATGCCCGGAGGCGAGCCATGCAGCCAAGAGCGGTTGCAGGTCGCCGCTGGTGTACCCGTCGGCTTTGTACGATACAAGACTCATGCGTTTGACGTGCTGGGCCGCGCGGATCGTCGCTGCGACAATCGCCGGATGCGATTTGTCGACGTAGACCACGATCGAGTCGAGGCCTGTGCAGAGGCGGACAAGGCGCGGGAAAGCGTCCATCGCATCGGGTAGCAACCGCAACTTGACGACGATGGACTTGATTTTGTGGCCCCATTTGGAGACGAATGCGATCGTGGCTGCGTGCGGCATCGTCGTTGACTCACTCGTCGCGTTGCGTAGCACCGCGTCGAGCTCGCGACGGAACTTCATGGAAATGGAGCGAAAGATAGGAAGCGCGGCGAGCAGCGTAGGGGAGTGGCGACTAGTAAACGCTGCGATGCAAGCCCGCGGCCAGTACCAATCGACAACGCGATAGGTCTTGGGCGTCGTCAAGAGCGTGTAGCAGCGCAGCCAATGGCACGTCAAGCGTATGACGTGGCAGCGCGTCAAGCAGCGAGAGGACGTCCTTGGCTGATGACAAGCATTGCACGATATGCACAAGGACACCGGCGTGGCCGACCGAGATTGGTGCGAAACGAGGACGTGTGGCCACGGGGTGGTCCATTGAAATCTGGGCAGGCGTAGCTCGATGAAACCTCTGCTGCACGCTGATTGGTGGCACGTGGCACGTCTACAAGTGGCGAAGGCAAATGGAACGCCACCGACGCAAACAGCAATTCAGCCGCACGTCGTTTTGGCTGACATACGATATGCGACTTCTGTGTTGCAGATGTGGTTTTGACATGTGTACGGCCATCCATGTGCCGAGCGACCAGGATACAGTTGTACATGTATGCGCGTGATGCTAGTCTCTACGTATGCGAACTCTTTGTAAGGAAGATAACGCGAAACACGTTCATATATATATGCGCGTGATGGAGAGCTACTGTGGATGTGCCGGCGACGTCGCACCGTTGCTGCTGGCAAGCACAGGTTGGAGCTTTAGAAGACGCAGGATGGAAATCGATGGATCTTGTTTCGGCCGGTGTGTCACGGATATCGATGGGATGACCTTGGCCTGCTCTTGATACGAACCGAGTGAAGCGCTGTGATCGCGACGCATCCTCACCCATATCTTGAAAGGCGTTGGAGGGCCAAAGCAGAGACGTGCGGCGAATCGAGATGGTCGGCAACGGTCCAGAGTTTGGTGGGCCACGTGTTGTCCAGTGCAGCGATCAACTGCGAAGTCCCAATCGACAAGCCCGCAGTGTCATCAAACACTTGAGACTGTCCACACCTACCGATGGTAGGGGTTGCACCAGGCAACTATTAAGGTAGGCGCTCTTTGAGCAGTACACGACTCGACCGTAGCACCCACTCAAACGTTCCGGTCACCTTGTGAAGTAGACGACTCGATGGCCCGCTGGCCATATTTTGGCGAGTTCGAGTTGAGAAGGCAACATGACGACATCGCCAACGGTGACAGTACTCGTCTACCAGCTTCGTCTCTCTGGACGGCAAACATTGAACTTTGTGACTGCGCCTGGAAATATTTTCACGTCTGCTTCTGTGTCCTTTGTCGGTACCGAGGTCGAGTACACCGCTGAGTACCGTAACCAATTCGATCCAAACGCCTCGATGGTTGCGTCACGCTCTATTCGAATCCTGGTTCGAGTCAAGTGCTATGCCACGGCAGCGTCACGTAACACTCATACGCCGTCGTTGTCCTTGAACGATCCCGTCGTCAGATTCGTACGTCCCGAGCAAATGCTCAAGCTGTCGAAACCGCTCGAGTCCGATGCAGGCGCACGAAGCAGAGACTTGTGTAGCAAGGAGCAAATGTAAAGTGGTGAAACTTTTACTGTAATAGAAGCGCCTAAAGGTGAATTTGGTGACTATCCAGACTTGGCAGTGGCGTGCCAGGATACAAATCCTAACACAAGCATCGACGGCTACGTGGGACTCGAAATGGAAAACTTATATCGACTCTGGGTCTCGGTCTCGTGCCACAGAGCTCGGTCACCCACGCCTCAATGTGGGCGAAATCGCTGCATCGTAAGCGTTCGGAATAGCTTCCCTCGAGGCGGACGCCAGTGCATTTGGCGAGTGCATCCAACAACACTTTGTAGGACGAAGACGCAGCCGATTGTCCGACACCTCGAGCACAAACAAGGCCGAGGACGACCGGCGTGCGAGGCGAAGCGCCGACGCAATGGCAATGACGCGCATTTCGTCCAAGCGGCAGTCATGGAGCGTGACGCGCTCGACCCCTGCGGCGATCCATTGACCAAGATACAGTGTACTCTATTTCTGCTTCAAATGAAGTTCATTCTGCATATTGTTGGCTCTCTATAGTCTTATTTCCTCATAGGAAGCGCTGGACTTCACGATCATGGTGCAATCGCGGCGTATTGGCGATGACCACGGTGTCTTCCCACCGACATCCCCAGAAAATGCCGAGCCTCGTCGAGGCAAGCAGCACGTACAAGACTTGATACTCTTTACCAAAGACCGAGCTACAGATCTTCCAATCAACCCATTTTTGGGACGATATACTCGATACATTAGAGGCTATGGATGGCCAATGGCATGCTGCCGTCATCGATACAGTGTAGACGCAGCGTCAACGCACGCCGTGCAATCTCTTGGCGCATGAGCGGGCGGCGCTCAAACCAGAGATCTGCACGCGATTTTGAACCCACCCAACCCAGCCCATTGGTCTCTCATTTTTTTGGACCCACCCAGCCCAGCCCATGAGGTCGTTTTGCCCACCCGGACCCAACCCATTCCTTGAAAAGGCCAACCCAGCCCAACCCGACCCGGACCCATTGACCCATGGGTCCATGGGTAAGCTGCGGGTCAGTGGGTTCCATGTATATGGTTGTATTTAAATTGTATGCATGTAGCCGTGAGAAACGCAATGGCGCAGCAGGAAGTGTCGATGTGTACGAAAACTCAGTGTGCAATAGCGGGAGTTCAAGTCCAAAATATTTGTTCGGCGCTCTTTTTTTACAACAACTTCTTTTTGTTTTTGCTGAAGGATCGTTTGAACGAAATCTTGCCAGCGACGTTAGGTTTCAAGCAATTGCGCAGCTTCGTGATCGTGCTGCCAGCGTCCGGAAAATTGCTCTCGGACTTGGCATTCACGGCGAAGAGACTTCGCACGACAAACTGGCATGCTTGTCTGTTTTTTCCACCACTCGAGCACGGAGTAGGAACTCCGTTCTTCCACCCTGACCTTCAACGTCAAGTAGCGCTCGACTTCGATTTCCACGCACTTTTGCTGGTATCTTCCGGCGCCTCGTCGTCACACCAGTCAACCGTAAAGAGCTTGTGCTTTGCACGGCGGTCCTTCTGTGCTTTGCACAGCTTCGTCGTCGACGGCTCGTCCGGGCCGCGCTGCCCTGGGGTCGGAGCGTCGGCGTTTGTTGGAGCTGGCGAGACGCATTCGGGCTTCTCCATCGAAATACGCTTGATCCGCTCGATTGCCTGAGCTTCCTTGTCCTTCGTAATGCAGTTCTTCATCCTGAGCGAACCGAGCTATCGTGGGTCGAGAAAGGCGGCCGCGAGATGAAGATCGTCCAAAACGACATTCTTCTCGAGGATATCGCCAACTGCATTGCGTAAGGCAGCGGCAATCTATTGCATCGGGAAGGCAATGCATGCGAAGGGCCGAGTCCCAATGGAGTCCAAGATGCTGGTCTGGGTCGTTGGTGTTGGGCACTTGTGGCGCTTTAGCGAGCTTGTATCAAAGGCAGGCAGCATGGTGAAGACTTGTAAGTACGTGCTGCAAAGTAGTAGTTGCCAGAGGCTGTATTCTCCGTAGCCTTAGCACCGTCAATAGACACAACACCGAAGCGGCTCCAGCAATCGGACGTGGCCTTGGACGACTTCTGGAGCGTGTACTGTGGGTCGCCCAAGGAAAGCGCGCCGTCCGATGGTGCTGGATCTCGTTGAAAGTGCGAGCGTCGTGGGCGTGCGTGCTGAGGGAGGCACTGCGGCAGCAGCAGAGCTTGGCTCGGGGGACAAAGCGAGTTGAGGCAGGTGGACATGAGGACGGGCTGCGAGAAGACTTGTAAGTGTTGTCGGGGAAAAACAAAACTGACAAGAGTTCATTTACACGGATTAGCTGCGCCGCGGCATGGCAGGCATGACCGCGTTCTGGAGCGACAGGACGTCGGAGGCATCTGCACTATCTGCACTGTACTAGCCGACATTTTGTGAATTCGGAGTTGGTCGCGTAAACTGTCGCAGCGCTATGGACGAGACACATCGTCCAGTGCAGTGCTGAACACGTCATTACGTAATCGGTTTGTGTGATCGACTGACCATGGGTTGGACTGCCGACCAAAGCGCCAACCCGGCCCAACCCATGATTTTGGCCTACCGACCCAACCCAACCCAACCCATCCCCAAATATTTTTTGCCCACCCAACCCGGCCCATATAACCGGGTTGGGCCGGGCCGGGTACCGGGTCTTGGGTCAATGGGTCATTTTGCAGCTCTCTGGCTCAAACACCTCGAGCGTGACGTTAGAGCACGTTGCAAGCGCGGCGTAGGAAGCCATAATGATGCTGCCGTCGCCAATATAGAGCACAAACCGCGAAGACCGATACGTGTCACAGAGCGCCATGGCGATCGCAATCACACTCTCGACGCCCAAGGAGGTGTTTGGGATCGTGACGCGCTCAACGCCGGCGGCGATCCATCGACGCACGTAGCGACCCAAGTGCACGGGTTGCGACCTCACGGTTGCGACCGCGTCGAGCGAGATGGTCTTGAGGCACGGCGACTGCGAGGCCCAATCGAGAAGACTCAAGCACGAGGTGTCGTCCATGAAGCTCCTGTACACTGTCAGCGCTTGGAGCCGACGCGGCGCCGGCGCCAACGTCAAGGAATGGACGCATTCCATGCGGCAGTGCCACAGTGAAAGCTCTTCAAGCGCCACAAGACGTGGCAGTAGCGCCAGCAAGAACGTATTGTCCATGGTACTCGAGTCACGCACGTCAAGCACACGGAGCGCCGAGAGCTCGATGCAATTCGTTAGCAGCGACTTCAAGCTGGTCGTGTCACGCTGCATGTCAAGACACAGCACCGTCAGGTGGGGCAGTGGTGTCGCTGTGTCCACTAGGCCCTGGACAAGGCTATCGGCATCGCGAAGCGTGAGGCTCGTGAGCGATGCAGCGCCGACAATTGCCCGCGCCAAGATTTTGCTGTCGGCCGATTCAAAGCCCACGAGTGCGAGCTCCCTCGCGCGACCCGAGGCTAGCCACGTCGTCATGGATGCCAACCAGCTTTCGCATGCGACAACTTTGCCGCCGAAACAGGTCAGATACATGCGCGTGACGAACGGTGTGGTACAGGCGACGGCTTCGAGGATGCGCGGATCTGCTTCGGCTGCGTGCACAATAATGTAATCGAGACCGGTGCAGAGACAAAGGATTGGAACGAGGACATTGATGTTGTGCTCTCGCCACGCAGTCAGTCGGATGCTCTTGATCTTGTGGCCCCACTTGGCGGCAAACGCGATGGTTGCGCTCCCATCCGCGCCGGGTTCCGAGCTCGTGGCGCGCAGCACCTCGTCGAGCCGAGAGAGATGATGCATTCGAACCGAGCCAAAGACCGACAGCGCGGCGAGCACAGTTGCCGTGTAGCAGCCATCGATGTCTTCGATGCAGACCTGCGGCCAGTGCCCCGCGTGCAAGGCCCTCGGCGTCGACACGAGTGTGCGTAGCGCAGTCAGCGCCTCGTCGAGAGCATCACATGGCAGCGCCTGCAGCAGCGAGAGAACGTCCTTGGTCGAGGCCAAGCACTGCACGATATAGTTGAGAAAGCCAGCGTGCAGGACTGCCATCGGCGCACCGCAAGGTCGCTTGCGCATGCCCGGCGATTTTGACTTGTTCGAACATGAAAGCGATTTGATTGGATGCAAATTGATGGTGCTGCGAGCGGATTGGAGACACGTGGCAGATCAATATCTTGCAAACCGCCGTCGTGCGCATCCTGAAACGAGTGCTGTTATGAATATGACCGCGCGATATATATCGTCTTCATTTGCAACGACGAGTGGCGTGCTAGCGAGATGGACGACGACCGGTGGTCTACGTTAATCTCACAATAAATCGTAGCAGCGCAAAAGAGTAGCTCCAAGGTTGAGGTTCTTTCTGTAGCGTACTAGTACTTCTCTGCACAGGCGACTGCTTGAACAAAGAGCAGACTCGACCGTTCCGCGTGCACGATCTAGGGGACGTGGCCGGTGCAGAGACGTAGCGTCAAAGCAAGCACGCCGACGTCGTTGTGGTCCAGCCACGTAAACAAACCGACATACGTACGTGATCTTGTGGCCGTATAGAATCGATTGAAAAAGAGTGAAAATCATGTAAAAAACAATTCCCACTCTTCGTAGTTGCCTATTTTACACTCATTTCATAAAAAGTAGAAGTACCGATCCAACCAGTGCCTGTAAGGCACGGTGCTGCGGTGCTGCAATGAACATCACCATCACAACACTTCAACAATCATCCGATAAAAAGTAGAAGTTGATTGAGTGTAGAATCTTGCAACAAGAGTCCAAATCGTGTGTATGAACCAATCATCACGCTTATAATATGCATATTTTACACATAATATGCATATTTTACACTTACTTCACAATAGGTGAAATGTTGATCGAGTATACAATTGTAGCATGTATTGAAATAAGAGTAATCGGCATGTGTAAAAGCCATTTTTTACATTTATAAGTGTTGTGTGTGGACCAAAGGCTAAGCCATGTCCAAAGGATAAATATTATTCATTCCCTTGTTTCCAAGGGTCCAGATCGACACGAGGCGTTGCACGCTCGACAGAGATAAGCTTGGTCGGGCTGATTACATTGCCAGACGTTAGTACCTCGCTATTATAGAAAAGCCTCGTACCATAATTTCACAATGCTCTCGCGCATGCGCTAAATGCTGGCGTGGATCAAAACCGTCAACAGCTAGGGCAACAACGTAAGATACCAGGTACTACCAAGGCACAACAAAACGTATGTCATTGTGGAGCCTACGAAGGTGAAACCGTTGGCCATGAGTACCGGTACGACCCCTTATGTGCAGAGCTGGGTTGGTGCCGTATTACTAGTAGTGTAGTAGTGTCATGTTATGTTTCGACGCCGGCTGACAAAGCTATAACACAGCGCATGGCCATTTTGGTGCACGGCTTCGCCGTGCAGCGCTCCGCGCAAGATCGATAGGCGCGCAGCGTGCGCCTTGACTCGATTCGCTCCCGGCGGACATTCGTTTACGAAGATTAGTATGCCAGTATAAACTAAACCTCGGCTGCGCCTCGGGCCCTACGGGCAAAGTTGATTGCGACTCGCTTCGCTCGTCGGCAGCGCTCCGCGCTGGAGTGGTGTGGACCATGGGAAACCATGTAGAGAAAGAGGAAAATGGAGTCTGGAAGTTCAAGTGTAGAAGTTAGGCTTCACAAGGGAGGAGTGCTGGGCCCTCGGAAACCAGTCCAATAGTCAGTGGCAAGCCAACTGGACTATCGGAATTTGTAAAAATGAATGTGAAAAAAAACCACACCGAAGTGTGGAAATCAGTTTTCACACTGATTAGAACAGATACTACACTTGATCTTAGCCAAAAGGCCGACTCTGCTTTTTTTCTCCATACCCAACAAGTAAAAACAGGGCAGTCTGATGACGACCTCCAGCCAACCCAGCCAACCCTCGCGCTTCCGCCTCTGGCT
>NW_012156435.1:288170-291970 GCF_000151545.1 Saprolegnia parasitica CBS 223.65
GCACGAGCTGAAGTTTCTCCGACGTCATGTCGGCCACCGCCAGCACTGGCAGCACGTACGGCGACCAGCACCTAGCGCAGGATTGACTTCAAGAAATGTCTTGCGAGAGGACGATCACGGACATGCGCGTCACGGCAATCTCGTAGCGAAGACTCAAAATAGCATCACGCCGCGCGCCGGGGGCCAATTTCTTGACGGCCACGAGGTCCTCGTTGTACACGGCTTTGACAACAACGCCTTGGCCACCCGCCCCAATCCCTCCGTTCGCGACGAACTTCAAGTCTTGCGCCGTGATCTAAGCAATCGGCAATGTCATTTAGACGACAGATGACGAGACGCACCGAAGCGACACGGTTGTAGATGCGGTCGTGCAGGGTCTGGGCAAGCGCATGGTGCCCGAGTCGCACGGCGCCGGCGAGGATCGTCGCCCCGTTCTACCATAGAATGACGACTTGTACGTCAAGTCGAACGATGTGTATGTGTACCGGGAACGGAATTGACGTGTCGGCGCCCGCGACGAGCAGCATTTCGACGGCAGCCACATGGTTGCTCGCCACGGCAAGGACGAGGGCCGTGCAGTGGTTCTAGTGACGATGAAAAGTTGCCCACTACGAGAGGATGGATGGTAGGCACCTTGTCGAACGCATCGAGGTTGGTTGTCGGGTTGGCGAGAAGCATTCCCAGAATGCTCGTGTGGCCGAGCGCCGCGGCGAGATGCAGCGGGGACGCAGCGGTCTACATTGGTCGCTGAGCAGGCTCTGAAAGAAGCATGCGTACCATGTCTGCAGAACGAATGACAAGCCCTGCGCGAAGAAGCTTCCACGCACACCCGTCTTCGCTGGCGGCCGCCGTCCGCGCCAACGCCGAGTAGCCGTCCTGTGCGTACTTTGATCAGTCACTGTATTGCCAAGGCACGAGGCACCGACTGCGTCAAGTGCGTTCTTGTCCAAGCTCGGGTCGCTGAGCAAGAGGTGGAGAAGAGCCGGGTCTTTGCGTTGTACGGCATAGTGCAGCGGCAGCCGACCCGCCTAGACACAGCAAACGTTGCTACAGGTATCGATTTTTGTGGGCTACCTCGTGGGACTCTGCATCCAGCAGCTGCTTTGCGTAGTTGAGGTTCCCAGCATTGACGGCCATCCGCAACTAGCTCGCATAGAACCGTCAAATACGGTTATACGAACGAGATGGAAAGCGCTCGTACAAGACGGTCAAAGAGCAGCTGGGCAACCTCGGTGTGACCGCCGGCGCGGGCCCGTTCCCACGGTGTCGTGCCGTCCTTGCGAGTACACGCTTTGAGCCTCGGGATTGAAGAGACTACGTACGTTGGCTTGGCGATCCACCGACGCATTGGCACCGAGTAGAGCTTGGACGAGGCCGACATGACCTGCCGTCGCGGCCGTGTGCAGCGGCGTCGCGCCAGTCTAGTCGATGGTCAGAGGTGTGACTAGAACGTTGATGGATAAATACGTGGTCGGGGATGTCCACGTCGACCAGCGCCACGAGAAGCTGTGAAACCATCGGGAGGTTCCGTGCACTCGTCGCATAATGCACGGGTGTCACGTTCAACTACAAGAGCGTCACGTCGTCCGTCGAAGGGAACGTCAGCTCTACCTCGTTCTCGCAGTAGTTGGGGTTGACGCCGGTACACACGAGGCGGGCGACTTCCGTCGCGTTGTTGTCGTACACGGCGCACCAGAGAAAGAACTATTTTCACTTGGCCTTCCCGTGCAAAATCCATTCCATACCTCTTTGTCCATGGTGTATTGCCGCTCGGTGCAAAAAACGCGAATGATCCTCCGACGATATTGCAGTTGACATTGCAGTAGCACGGTAGAGTGTGGTACCAATTGCTCGGGATTGTTGCGGCGTGCACTGGGCCAGCTGCGGTGGTCCACTGGTACCTTTGATGTTAGAACGACACAAACCGAAATATGACAAAACAGGGTGCAATGCAAAACCCTCAAACTAAAGTAGTGATTTAATGACAAATCCGGATCGAGCTAAAACACATGTGTCTAATCGCATGTCATGCGTGGCATGGAAACAGCGCTGGTGTGGTGCATGGTATAAGAGTGTGCCATTGACATGCCACTGTGTCCATGCTAAAACCAAGTGAATCTCTGCGAATTTTACTCGCACCTGTCGACTGCACTCTACCCGAATCTGTCAATATTCGTCCCTTTCTCTACATTTGCACCCTATTTTGTCGTTTTCGCCACTGGGACATGTATCACCATCTGGCAATATATCACTTGTTATCAACCGCCAGCAAATTGCACTCTCGATGCAAACAAACGTCAGTCGTCAACGCGCAAGCCACCGCCCAGCATGGCGCCACCAACCGGACTCGAGGTGCACACGCAAGCCGCCGATCCCTGGCTGAGAGGCCTCACTCGTAGGCCCAGCTCTGGGACGCCATCCAGCGCGGCAACACGGCCGACGCCATCGAGCTCCTAGCCCAAGGCGCGGACCCCGAGAGCCGCAACCCCTTGGTACCGGACGCTATCGCACAACAACGTCTGACAAAGGATTCCTGCGTAGCACGCCTGGACGCCGTTGCACGTCGTTGCGAGACAAGGCAACGTGGCGCTCACCGACATCCTCTTGGCCCTCGGCGCCAATGTGGACGCGCTCGACCAGGTGCGAAACACATACTCATAGTTTGATTTAAAGGTCCCATCGCCCGCTGTAGACAGCCTTCTCGCCGCTGCAATACGCAGTGTACGTCAAGACGTCTGGTCGCCTCGCAGTGGCGCATCGCCTCTTGCTCGCCAACGCCTCCATCGACGTCCCAGGCCAGGTATCCAACCTTTGCAGATATGTGTCGGCACGACACAGTCCGATACGTAGGCTGGCCAGGCGCTATTGAGTCTGACGGCCCGTGATCCGGACGAAGCCATGTTTGAGCTGCTGAGCGCACACAAGGCGGTCAGCAATCCATTCTTGATAGTAAACAAGGTCCCACGAACGCTCTGTAGATCCGCGATGCGACGCCAGACGACAAGGTGCGTGCCCAAGCCGCGCTGAGAACGTGGCTGGAAACACACAACGTTCCGACGACACGCAATGTACATGTAGTTTTGTTTGGACAGGATGCTGAGTGCGACGGCCTAGGACGACGATATGGCCATGTTGCTCCAGCGCGCGGCCGTCTATCGTTGCGCTCGCGTGTTCGATCGGCTCGCGAACGCGGGCGCGGACGTTACGACGTGCTTCTCGGTACATTTTTCATCTTCTGTGCATACGAGGTCTTATTTGCATGTGCATAGGATGGTCTCGACCTCCTCGCGATCGCTGTACTTCATGGTCACGACCGACTCGCGCGCAAGCTCTACGATCGCATGTACCCGTCGGTGGCATCGGTACGAGGAAATCTCGTTTAGTCTTGGTTGAGCCATCTGGTATAGATTGCTGCGACGGACGTGTGCATTGAAGTCCACGACCTTGGTTGTGGAAGCGACTATAGAGTGCGAAAAGGCGTCTACAAGGACGCGCCGGTTGCAATCAAGCAGCCTCGTTACGCCTCCCGGTTCCATTTGAAAATGTTGCGCGAGGACATCAAGCTGCAAAAGATGTGCGATCGGCCCAGTTCCATATTTTTGTCCAGATAAACTAACAACTCATGGGATAGGATTCGGTCGCCGTACATGCTACCGCTGCTCGCTACCGTCGACCTGGACCCCAACAATCCAATGATGGTGACGGAGTTTATGGACCAAGGCACCCTCTACGACTACCTTGACAAGAAGCGACGTGGAGAGCCCGTGGCCATCGAGGTCACGACGATGCAAGTCGCATGG
>NW_012156436.1:0-82934 GCF_000151545.1 Saprolegnia parasitica CBS 223.65
CACAAAGGACACGAACGTCCAGCTCTTTATGAACGGCCACACGCACGCCTTCTCGCACGACACGTCGCTCGTGGGGCACGCATTTTATTGAGAACGGCGGCGGCGGCGGCATCTACACGAGCTCGGCCAACGCGCTCTCGAACGATTTCGTCAAGAACGTCTGGGCCGGCGCTGGCTACCCGTATGGCTTTTTTGAGCTGAGCTTCTCCAAGGACTGGCTCAAGGCGCAGTGGGTCACATTTGACAAGACGTGGTCGTTTGCCGGCAACAACCTCGAGGGCACCAAGCGCGGTGGGCTCCAGCGTGGCCACTGCTGGTTCATCCCAAGCTCGACGTACACGGCCAAGGGCGCGCCTGGTATCGAGTGCAAGAGCTCGATCAACGGTGCAATCGGCGCCCCGATCTCGTAAATCTTTAATGACGAATTCTTTTTTGTATTCGATGCGACTCACTCTTGGTGGCACAAGAGCTCGCGTGTGGTTGAGTACGGCAGTGTCTCTGCCACCTCGGGTCTGAAATGAGCTCGACGCGAACATCGCGGCACCGTCGCCATGGCTGGCCATGACGGTGCTATCCTATCGCGTACTATGACTGATGTTGTTGTCTCGTACTATGACTGTTGTTGTTGTCTAATTGACTTATCAAGGGACGTATTCCCGTGCTTATTAGTATGGATGTGAACTGACCACCAATCGCCAATCATCCGGATAACGTGGCGGCATGGGTTTCGGCCGTCCAAAAAGGCGGTGCATCCCTCGCCCACTTCCTTACGCACGAGCTCTATTGCATTTTTTACATCCATGAACTCTCTACTGCCACTGGTAGGCGCTCTCCTCTTGCTGCTGCTCGGTACTAGTACCAGCGTCGCCTCCGACGTCACCTTGTACGAGTGGCCCTAAAACTCAATGCAACGGTGCTGCCGACACCGCCGCCCGGCACCATCGAAGCTCCTTGGCGCTTCCTTGGTACGTGGGAAGGCTTCATGATGGTACGCTTCGCCGCCCAGAGCTCGCAGCCCGAGTGCTATGCAGTGAACGGCGTCAACTGCCTACTTGGCGAGAATCATGGCGAGCACATGTGCGAATGCTGCTTCGCGCTACAGTATTCGTTGCCGGGCTCTTCAGGTCTAACCAGACTCACTAGCCAGGATAGTATATGGCGAGATAGTTACCACAGCTATCGCTGCCAACGGGTCGTTTAGTATCGAGCTGGCAAGGTCGTGCTGTGGAGGACGTGTTTGCATGGGATTGCTGGATACGCTTTCGCTCGCTGTGATTGGCTGATACATGGCGTATCCGCTTCTGGAATCCGGATTGGCGCGCTCTGATTCGTCCATTGTCGGCCAATCCCCGCGCAGGAGCCCCTTCGAACTTTCGAGCGCCTGACCACAATCGCAACGCGATGCCCGACCTCGTCACGACAGCCTCCGTGGGCGTTGCGCTAGCAGTCGCGTACCTCTACCACCGGTACTGCCGCAACGAGCCGTTCGTACCGGGTCTCGCCTTCCCGCAGAACCTCCACGCGCCGTTGCTTGGCGTCGCCAAGCACATGGGCAAGCTCGAGGCAAGTGCCCGGGTCTTTGTTGACGCGGCCAGCTCCGATGGCATGGTCTCATTCCGACTCATAAGCATGCGCGTGGTCGCTGTCACCAAGGCTGAGCCGTCCGGGCTGTCGTGTGTTCGTCCAGCTACCGCAAGCCCATGCCGCTCATCGAAAAGCACATTCGCGAGCACCTCGGGTACAACTCGTTGCCGGTGCTGATGCACGACGAGTGGAAAGTGCATCGCCGCATCTTGGCGCGAGCATTCCATTGGGAGTACCTCGCCGCGATGGTTCCGGCCAT
Source organism: Saprolegnia parasitica CBS 223.65 (assembly GCF_000151545.1). Classification (NCBI taxonomy): domain Eukaryota; phylum Oomycota; class Saprolegniomycetes; order Saprolegniales; family Saprolegniaceae; genus Saprolegnia; species Saprolegnia parasitica. The sequence goes on from NW_012156436.1 coordinate 1,844, forward strand.
GGCCAAGGTCGCGGCCGAGGCGGCGAGCGTGCTTCTCGCTGCGTCGAGCGCCGACGTCTACCGCGTACTGCAGCTCTCGGCGCTCGACACGATTGCGCTTACAGGCTTCGGCTTCAACGTCAACGCACTTCGCGACAGCTCGCATCCGATCGCAGAGGCCTTTGAGTTTCTGCTCGGCCCTCGATTTCAAACCCGAGCGACACCTCACCGACCACATGGATGGCGACGTGCGCGCGAAAGACCGAGCGTATCGGTTCATGAGCTTCTCGGGCGGTCCGCGCAACTGCGTCGGCATGCGCTTCGCCGTCCTCGAAGCCACTTGCATGCTCGTCGCTGTCCTTCAGAAATGCGTGCTCTCGCGTTCGGAGGACGCGCCGCCGTTGCAGCCAAAGGCGCGTGGGATCGTGCGAAAGCCCGAGCTTGGCGTCTGGTTGCAGATGTCGCCTCGCTCGAGTCCGCCGCCGGCGTAGCCACGCGTACTCACAGCTTTCACCACATTGAACAACAAATCTCATGCACTTTTTGTCGTCGAAGAAAACAAAATGTCGCATATTTTGTTGACATTTTTTTGAAGGTAGAGTCCATGGGAGATGTATAGTCACGACCGCAAGCTTCACGCAGGACTCAGAGGTGGACGTGACGCGTTGTCTTGAGCGCATTCGTGGAAGAAACATGGAGGCGATCTTTCAATTTGAGTCAAAAGATTCCTCGGTGCGATAGAAGGATAGACGAGTAGAAGGCTAGAACACGACACGACGACAACAACTCCATCGAATTTTTGTCAATTCGTTCCATCGGCATTTCTCGTGCCTGTCTTCGTTTGCACCCCGTTTTGCTTTGTATCAAAGTATCGGTGTATCGACATGAATGTGTTTATAGTATAGTGTCGCGCAAAACTGATTGTCGTCTTAGCCCAGGGGTGCACCGAGCGGCGTGTTGATCGAGCTCTTGCACTCGATACCAGGTGCGCCCTTGGCCGTGTACTCGGCGCTGGGAATGTACCAGCAATGACCGCGCGCAATGCCGCCCTTCTTGGTGCCTTCGAGACTGTTGCCGGCAAAGCTCCAGCTCTTGTCGAACGTGACGAACTGCGTTTTGAGCCAGTCCTTGGAGAAGCTCAGCTCAAAAAAGCCGTACGGGTTGCCACCCGCGACCCAGACGTTCTTGACGTAGTCGTTCGAGAGCGCGTTACCCGACTTGGTGTAGATGCCGCCGCCGCCGCCGTTCTCAATGAAATGCGTGCCCCACGCAGTCGTGTCGTGCGAGAAGGCGTGTGTGTGGCCGTTCATGAAGAGCTGCACGTTGTTGTCCTTGGCGATGTGGAAGATGACCTTTTGCTTGTCCGGGCTCATGTGGTGCTGCGGCGAGTAGTGCGTGTTGATGATCTTGAAGTTGGCCTTGGACGCCTTGAGGTCGCGGTCAAGCTGCGTGAGCGAGTCCTTGCCCCAGCCGTTGATCGTGTCCATGCACGCGTTGTACATGCCGACGTCGCCACCTGCGCACTCGGGTCGGCCAGGCTGCGCGTCTTCGCACTTGGAGTGCGGAAAGTCGGGAATGTCGTTGCCGTAGCCAAAGCACTGGCAGCACACCTGCATGGCGCCGTGGTTGTCGGCGTAGTTGGTGTCAATGTTGAAGATGTCGACGGTCACGCCACCAGCCGTCGCCGACTCGACGTAGTAAAAGTCCTTGAGCAGCCACCGGTCGTTGTCCGGCGACTTGTACTCCATCTGGTACTGTGCGCGGAGCTTGAGGTTCTTGACGAGCTCGTCAGCACTCTTGCACTTGATGAACTCGGCCGTCTCGGCGCCGCAGAGGTACGCGGCGCCACCGATGTCGTGGTTGCCGAGGACGTTGACCCACTTGACGCCTTTCAGCGCCGGGTCATTGTAGACACCTTCGAACGTGTTAGCAAAGCGCGACGCCTTGTCGGAACCGCCGAGACCGTCCCAGTAAAAGTTATCGCCGTGGCCAATGACGCGCACGGGCTTGAGCTCCTTGGCCGACATGGCCATCATGGCCGCCACGTGGTTCTGCGACCAAAAGTCGACCTTGTACCGGTTTTCGCTCGGGTTGGTCTTCTTGCCGTATACGATGCAGCAGCTGCCCGGGTTCTCGTCCGAGCCGCTGACCTTGCCGGGCGAGCTGCCCCAATCGCCAATGGCCAGCATCGTGAGCGCCGGCGTCATCGATTCCGGGTCGGTCGTCGGGTTGAACTTTTTCATGTCGACCGTCTCGTTCTTGGGCATGACCAAGGACGTGTCGATGGACGTGTCGCCAGACGTTGCGACCGGCGTCGACTTGGGCGTCGCCTTGTCGCCGCTCGTCGATGTCGACGCGTCGCTCTTCTTGGTGGCGACAACGGCAATCACGGTCGCAGCGACGGCGAGGACAACGACACCGCCGACGGCCATCATGATCTTCTTCTTCTACACGAGGTTGGCGCATCAGACAAGGTGGCCAAGCTAAAGATACGAGTCGTATGCAGGCGTACCCGGCCAGCCGACGACGCAGGCTTGCTGCTGTCGAGCACCGCCGTGGGCTCTTGGAGGTAGTCGTCTGGGGACATGGTCATGCTTCAAGTGTAGGTCGACCGCGGCGTCGGGTCGAAATGGGAAAATGAAAATGTTCCGAGGCGATGGCGTCCACGAATCAGCCGCTTCTGTCCTGCTGCTATCTCTCCCAGCGTAATGCGCAGGTCGTCAAGATCGTCATCTCTTGACGTTTGTATGGACGCCGGTCTGGCCTTTCTGGCAGTTACCAAGTATGTCTCAATATACTCGAAAGTATCAAGTCTATCTTGATCGTCCACTTTGCCGTTTCCGTGCAGCGGTCGCCACGCCGCGACGCAGACGCTCTTGACAGTGGGACGTCAAGAAGCATTGTCTATGTCTCTACTTCGACGCGCGTGTGAGCAGCCCCTCAGACCACGGCGATGGGGAACGTCGCTGGGAAGGTCCTGGGAACCCCACGGGTGCGCTGGCTTTCGACGAGCACACGGTGTAACAGCGTAAGTATCGCAGTCGCGCGCGACGCTCCGGGGATGAAAAGAGCGGACGCGCCTGTCGCAAGACCAAGCAACCAAGCATAAAATACGATAACGTCGTCTTAGTGCTAGGTGAGCGGTGCACCGATCGCGCCGTTGACCGAGGACTTGCATTCAACGCCGATCGCACCGAGCGCCGCCGCCTTGGCGTGCGGAACGAACCAGCAGTGGCCGCGCCGGACACCGCCTTGCGTCGTGCTTTCGAGTGCGTTACCGCCAAACTGCCACGCTTGGTCAAACGTTGCAAACTGGACCTTGAGCCAGTCGGCCGAGAAGCTGAGCTCCATAAAGCCGTACGGGAAGCCACCGGCCATCCATTGACTAGTCGAGAAAGAAGGGTCATCGAGGACAATCATAGGGTGGGCATACCTCTTGACGTAGTCGGTCGTCGCGCCGTTGGCCGACTTGGTGTAGATGCCGCCGCCGCCGCCGTTTTCAAAAAAGTGCGTGCCCCAGTTTGCAATGTCGTGGTTGAAGCCGTGCGTGTGGCCGTTGAACCACGCGTTGACGCCATAGTCCTTGCAGAGCTTGTACCACGCCTTCATCTTGGGCTCGCCCATGTGGTAGTGCGGCGAGTAGTGCGTGTTGATGATCTTGAAGGTGGCGGTCGAGGCCTTGAGGTCGCGCGCCGCCTGCGTGTACGAGTCCTGCGCCCACGCCTCGATCTTGTCCATGCACGCCTTGTACATGTCGGCGTTGCCGCCCGCGCAGCGCGCGTCGCCAGGCAGCACGCTGTCGCACGTCTTGCTCGGCAGCTTGAGCTTCATCGAGTAGCCAAAGCACTGGCAGCACACTTGGCGCGCGCCGTGGCTGTCGGCGTGGTTGGTGTCAATGTTGAAGATGTCGACCGAGACGCCGTCCTTCTCGAACGACTCGACGTAGTAGTGATCCTTGAGAACCCACCTAGTCCACGCATGCTGAGAGTGTCTGAGATTGAGAAGCAGGGACTAGTACCGTTGCTGGTCGGGGCTCACGTATTTTTGCTGCAGCGAGAAGCGCTCGTCGAGCGACGCCAAGAGCTCGGCCGTGCTCGTGCACTCGCGAAACTCGTTGTCCTTGTCGCCGCAGACAAAGCTCGAGCCGCCAATGTCGTGGTTGCCCGCGACGTTGAGCCACTTGACACCTTTCAGCGACGGCTGGTTGTAGACGTTTTCAAAGGTCTCGGTGAACCGGTACGTCACGTCCTTGGAGCCGACGCCGTTCCAGTACATGTTGTCACCATGCCCGAGAATCCGAACGGGCTTGAGCTCGTTCGCCGACTTGCCGAGCAGCATGGCCACGTGCTTTTGGGACCAAAAGTCCACTTTGAACCGGTCTTCGCTCGGGTTGACGCGGTCGCTGTACAAGACGCAGCAGCTGCCGGCGTTTTCGTTGGAGCCGCTGACCTTGCCCGTCGTGCTGCCCCAGTCGCCAATCGCGAGCATCGTAAAGGCCATGGTCGCCTTCTCCGGGTCGCTCTTGGGGTTGACGTCGACGGTGGTCACCGCTGGTGTCTTGCGCAAGTCCTCACCGTCGACACTCGGTAATGTCGTGTCGTTCGTCGCGCCGCCGCCGATCGCAGCGTCCGAGGCCGTCGCCGGTGGAGATGCCGACGGCGACTTGGAGTAGAGCACAGCAAAGGTCGTTGCAATCGCACCACCGACAACCACGAGGCCGAGCACACCAAAGACGAGCCATTTCCGCTTCCGCTACAGTGTCAACTTCATCTCCGTCGTGGTGCGCGACGCGTACCTGCGGCGGCGCCGACGTCGGTGTATCGAGGACCGCGACGTGGTCGTTCGCAGGCAAGTCTCCGAGGTACGAAGGCGACGCCATGCCCGAGTGCGCACCGAAGGCTACGTTTAAAAATGACCGCGCAACAGCCGCAAAACGCTCCAACTAATCTTCCACGTGACGCACGGATATGGATACATGATACTACTGGCGACCAATCACATGTGCCTCGCGGTCGATCTTTAATGTCCATAGCCTCTCGGTCCGATGGGTGCCAACCTGTACACACTCTAGCAACCTTCCCGCATCGCAGCGCAAGCGGGTTGCCGTCGTCGGTCCTCCACACGCACGCTCGTGGTGTTGACAACACGACGGGGTGCGCCAAGCCGGAACCCGAACCCTGATATGGCTACGACCACTTTCTACCTTCTGGACGCTGGCAAGTCGTCTCGCCAGCCAGCGGTCTTAACGTGTATAGTACATAAGTAACAGGGAATATGAATGCTCTATAAATGCAGTACAGTAGACCCTTGTGAGTGCAGGGAAGGTACAGTAATGGTCTTGATCGCGGATGGAGTCCTTCAACTTGAACACGCTTGGTGGCTGAATCCACCAGCACTAGCAATTGGCTCTCGTTTGTTGCAAGTACACCAACCCCGCGAGCCCCTTACTATAAAACACTCACCAGCTCTCGGTTGCAACTCTATGTGTGCCACTTGCGCACCTCGGCAGCTGCAACCGTGTCGTCCACACGAGAGAGGAACGCCATCACTTGGTCACTTTGACATAGATTACACGACACAACATGCACTTCGTCGTCGGAACAAACACTTGGACTACTTGTGGATCAACTGGAGGTGGTGGTAGCCTTGGCGGCGCATGAAGGCTTGGGCCGACGCGATCGAGAGCGCGATGCACACAAGCAAAAACAGCCACCCCAGAATCACGTTGGTCCACGAGTTGCTTGTCAGGAGCGCGCCATCCTCAGACAGCTGCAGCGTCGCGCGCTCCATCACTTCGGCATCATAGGGAATCTGGTGCAATACCGACGGCGATGCCATGTTCTTCAAATACAGCGTCTTGGCGTCATGATCACGCACGAGAAGACTCTGCGCCGAAGCCTGGATCGTGTACGTAGCGTCAAAGCGGGCGACGGCACTAGCGACTGCCGACGGTACACCGGTGGTTGCCGCACTCGCGTCGGTCGCTGCCACGCGCACGAGCCGCGTGGCATCGTGTTGGCGGAGGGACTGCGTCGTCTTGGCGTCGTCGACAGCTTGCACGACGCGGGGCGCATCGAGCACGTGATTGGTCGCGTTCAGAATGAGGCTGCGGCCCTTGCTATCATGGACCGTGAGGCGCCACGCGTGCTGTGCCATGGGTCGAAGCCGGACGTGGGCGAGGCCGGCCTGCACGTCGTCGAGCGAGCCAAAGTTGCTCAACACAAACGGCACAAGCGCGGTAATGACAGGGAGCCCGTCGGCGCCGGCAGGCACTGGGATCGACGTGCCCCAGTCGAGGAGAGCCGCGGAGAGGCCCGCTTCGTTGATGCCGTCGAGGATCACGTTGTGTGCGTGCAGCGCAACGTAGCCGTACTGCGACGTCCACGCAAAGGCCGCGTCGTAAAGGCGCTCACCGCGGGGTACGATCTCAATCGTTGTGCTCTCGAGACCGATGGGGAAGGTGCGTGCCGAGACGAGGCTCGATGGCGACGACTGCACGATGACGTCGATGGACGCCTGGGAGAGCGACACGAGGGCGAAGACGGCGAGAGCGAGGCGCATCGTCGTCGACAGGAGGTGTTGGCAGGAATGCCCAAAGATACGACTTGGCACTTTCTAGCCGGATCAGAAAAACGCAGCACGTCGTCGCTCGGTGATTGGCCAGTAATTCGAAGCCTATCGTTTGACGCAGCCGCCGAGGGCTTGAACGTCACTAGCTTAGCGTGCCCAACAACAAGCTATGCAACATACCGGCAAGAAGGGATGCGGGTAGCAAGGGGCCCTTGGGGTAGAGAGCTCGACGGAAAAGCCCACAAAAATCCAAGCACCAATCAGCGTCGCGTGTAGCCAAGTGCAAGGTCAGGCCAAATGTCCTAATTAGGATGAAAGCTATGGCATCAGGTGCCAGGCGACATCACCTAAATCGGATTTTTGCCGCTATAGAAATCGGTAAAGTCCTACCGGAAGGCGGGAAAGAGAGTGCAGGCCAGGACAACGCGGATCGGCAAGGACAATGTGTACACAATTGACATAATTTATAAACAGCACGACGTCATTTACTCGCGTAGATGTACGGACTCATATTACTTGATATTGTTGAAATTTATCGGGCGGGGGCGCCAATGACGCCGTTGACGGAGCTCTTGCACTCGACACCCTGAGAGCCGGGGGCAATGAACTGACCGCTCGGAATGAACCAGCAGTGACCACGCGCGACGCCGCCCTTGACGGTCGCCGTGAGGTCGTTGCCGGCAAAGCTCCACTGCTTGTCAAAGGTGGCAAATTGCACCTTGAGCCACTCCTTGGAGAAGCTGAGCTCCATAAAGCCGTACGGGTTGCCACTGGCCGTCCAGACACTAAGACATGCAGCGTTGAGCACACAAGGATACTCGGTATCGAGGCACATACTTTTTGACGATGGCGTCCGAGCCGGCGTTGGAGGCCTTGGTGACGATGCCGCCGCCACCGCCGTTCTCCATGAGATGCGTGCCAAAGGTGCTGATGCCGTGGTCAAAGCCGTGCGTGTGGCCGTTGATCCAGAGACTGGCGTTGCCGGCCTTGAGCACATCGTACCTGGTCCCAAGTTAGATATTCCATTCGTGTTCCTACACGTGGAAAACATTGTCTATCGTACCATTTCTTGGCGCGCTCGGGGTTCATGTGGTAGAGCGGGCTAAAGTGCGTGTTGACGATCTTGAACGTCGCCTTGGACGCCTTCATGTCCTTGAGCGCTTGCGTGAGCGAGTCTTGGGCCCAGCCCTCGAGCGTCTCCATGCACGTGTTGTACATCTCGGCGCTGCCACCCGCGCACATTTTGCTGCCGACTTTGACGTCGTCGCACTTGGTGCTGTCGTAGTCGTACTTGTACGAGTAGCCAAAGCACTGGCAGCACACTTGGGACGCGCCGTGGTTGTCGGCGTGGTTGGTGTCGACGTTGAAGATGTCGACCGAGACGCCGTTCTTGGAGACCGAGTGGACGAAATAGTGGTCTTTCAGGAGCCACCTAATCCGAAGATGGTCAATAGTGTCATTTGAAAAGAGAGTAATTGGCGTACCGGTTGTTGTTGGGACTCACATAGTTCTTTTGCAAGTCAAAGCGCTCCTTGAGGTACTTGGACATCATGGCCGTGTCTTCGCACTCGAAGAAGTTGTCGTCCTTGTCCCAGCCGTCGCCGCAGATAAAGTGCGCGCCCCCAATGTCGTGGTTGCCGATGACGTTGACCCACGGCACGGCCATGAGCGCCGGGTCGTTGTACGTGTCTTCGAACGTGTCTTGGAACCGGTACTTGTGGTTGTTCTTCGCAATGCCGTTCCAGTAAAAGTTGTCGCCGTGACTCAAGACCGCGAGCGGCTTGAGCTCCTTCGCCGACATGCCCATGAGCGCGGCCACGTGCTTCTGCGCCCAAAAGTCGACCTTGAAGCGCGCCGTCTCGGGCTGGATCTTGTTCTTGTACCAGATGCAGCAACTGCCCGCGTTCTCGTTGGAGCCGCTGACCTTGAGGGCGCTGCCGCCCCAATCGCCGATCGCGAGCATCGTCAAGGCCACGGGCGCCGTCTCCGGGTCCGTCGTCGGCTTGAGCGCGAGCTTTCCGGTCGACGGGTCGACGACCGGCTTGTCGGGCGTCGAGGTGCCGCCACCACCCGTGTTGGTACCGCCACCGCCGGTCGTGCTGCCGCCGGCCTTGTTGCCGCTGTCGTTGGCCGACGTCGACGACTCGGTCGTGCCGTTCTTCATGAGCACCATGGTCGTGACCGCGATGGCGCCGAGGACGACGAAGACGCCCATGGCGCCAAAGATAACGAGGCGGCGCCGCTACATAGGCGTCGCATGAGCTGTCATGCATGGACCATCTCGCTATGTACCCGGGCGGTGTGGGCCTCCTTCTGGGATGGCAGCTCGTCGAGCACCGCGATGCTGTCTTCGTAGCTCATCCGGTGCAAATCGTAGTCTGAACGGCGGCTGGGCATCTTATCTCTCCTGGAATCGTCGTCGCTGGCGTGCCGAGAGGGATGGCGATGGAGAAGGCTGCGATATGACGAGGGATACGGCTCTCGTCGGGCTTTTGTCTGCAGAAACACTTGGCAACGGGCAAGCCAGCGTCGTCGTAACGACCAGGTGGCACCTCCCACTCAGAGCAATCTCGCACCTGGATACATTTGTTTCGGTGCGATATATTCGAAAGAAGGGGCGGATATGACATGAACAGGTGCGCCTTTACGAGAAAGGCCAGCCCAGATGCCAGTTTGCATGCGGCAGGTCGCCAGCGTCCTCCGCGATGTAGCGACGATCTGGCGTCCAATGCGCCATACCGATAACTTAGCACTCGAGTGCCATGACGACGATCATTGCTAGAGTGATAAGTCCTATCGCGCCCTCCTATCTGCTTTCTATCTTGTTTGTTTATAGAGATATGCTATTGGGATGCCCACTGCTCGGTGCACATTGGATGGCACCCAACGGCAGGACGATGAATTTGTCATGGGAGAGTTTCGTGCTTCCGTGGTCTGCTTGGCGGCGAGGGAAGCCGAGGGAAGCCAACATAACGGATAGTATTCTTACTTGTACAGTACCGTAGGGTCGAGCTGCAAAGCGATCCGAAATATCACTGCCACGCACGCCTCATTGCACATGCTGAACAAAATTTGATGGTCATTACGTGAGCAGTCGCGGCAGACTTGGTAACGTACGGTGTCACGCACCTTGCCCCGACCTTGCCACAGCGCTCTTGTGTAGCTCGCTCTTGTTGGTGCGCCGGCGCACCCACGCAACGCAGCGAAAGCGACAAATGCAGCCAAGCCGAGACGGTGCGCGCGGCTATGTATACCGGATGCAAGGTGGGTCTACGGGCGCTGCTGTCGGGTGCCAATCTTCTACTAGATGCTTGCAGTGGCTGGTATCGATGCTGCGTTTAGAAGCGCCGCTCTTGGCTGCCGTTCCTGAATTTCGTTCCTGATGGATGTACGTTCGGATGGGTGGCTTGGTCTTGCTTGACCCAAGCAGACTTCCAAGCGGCTTGGAACCTCTCTCTCCGCGAAAGCATCGGGTTCTACGCATCGTTGCTTGAGCATCGACTGGTCGGGAGCGACTCGGAGGTTGCAACGCGTGTGGTTCACGCTCGTCGTTACGGTACCACATCTCGTCCGGTCCACCAGCGCAGATTCTCGTCCTGGCTCCTGCACTCGTTGCCGTTGTCGAGACCGCACTTGCTACATTGCTCCTCGAGGTCTGATCCTACCAGTGAGTCGAGTGTTGCATCGCTGCCATCAATGGCCCCTCCAAGTTGCGTTGCGACTGCCTACCGACATCATCGTGCACGAGCAGAAAACCCCTGTCAAGAGAGACTGGGGCGGCTTGGAGTCTTGGAAAAGCTCGCAACCTTCCTGTCATCATTGACCCTAACGACTGCATTGTTGTGCATGCCCTTGCTCGGCCGACCTCCGTTGAACCCGACACGCACGGCCTCCAATGACCTGCTGCCCGGGTAAGAGATGGCGCTCAAGCGTCGCACTTCGTCGAGTTCCTCTCTTCCGTTTTTCCCATTGGCGTCAAGAAACGATTCTTTCCGGTAGGCGATGGAAAGCATGCCCATACTAGTTTGTACTCTGTCATGGCGTGCCGCTAGAAGCAGGCGCTCGCAATTCGGGGCCGCCACAACTTTTCTCGCAAGACAAGTCGGACAGCCGAGGCGAGTGTACTAATAGCAAGCTGTCAAAATGCACAGATTTGTCTACGGTACTCTCAACACATCGACAGGAACGTGTGGTCAGGAGGAGGACGTGGAGGGGGATGCGTCGGCGTGGCAGTTGCGGGGTGATAGGCCTCCTTCAAGGTGGCTCTCGTCGAGCTTTCTCGTCGGCAAAGCACCAATCTCAGGTCCATACGAGCAGCTCCTTCCCGTGTACTATATATTTCTACGATGCTAGAGCTACTACCATGTTGAGCTCGAGGGTTGTGCTGTGCAGAGCGCTCTTGCCGTCAAGGGTAAAATCCTAATTAGGCCGCGTCGTTTCTAGGATACCACTGGGATCCCACGCTGGGCCGGTTGTCATATTGAAGTATGTCCTACAACAATATATGGGATTCTACAGGTTACGAAGTATATATATACAACATATGTTGCAATAAAATCTTGCAAAATAACGGGTTATTCTGTATGAAAGGTTTGCACACGGCCTTGGCGTCGCCTGCATCACCGTCGCACATCGCAAAAGCGTTCTTGGCCGCGACCATGGCTTCCGTGCAGGTCGTGCGCCTCCTCTCGACACAGTGCATGACGTTGTATGCATAGACGCCGACGAGACAGAACCCCGAGAACCTCGAATCCGCCGGTTTGCTCAGTGGCACGACCGCTGCGGTACGACTCGCTAGCGCCATGCAGCAGTGCGTCACAGTTGCGTAGACCAATAAGCGGCGCAACCTCGTCTTTGGCGCGCTCGGTGGCGTCGCCCTCATTGCGATCGCCGTCACGGCGGCGTCGATCATTGTCAACGGCGAAAATGCGACCGCAGGCGCGTCGGTCGCGTCGGGTGGCACTGGCACCACCACGTCGGCGCCGGCGAGTGGCAGCGCAACCGGCGTCACGGCGTCGGTAACGTCGACGAGCAACGGCATCTCGATGCCGGACCCTGAGACGCAGTCGCCGGCGGTGACGATGCTGGCGATTGGCGACTGGGGCAGCACGACGGGCAAGGCCAACGGCAACCCGGGCTCGTGTTGCGTCCTCTACAACGGCGCCGTCGACACGCGCAACCCGCGCTACAAGGTCGACTACTACGCGCAGCAGTACGTGGCGACGCTCCTCGCGCAGTCGGCGGCCGAGCTCAAGCCCGTGCGCATCATCGGGCATGGCGACAACATGTACTGGGACGGCGTCGGCACGAAAGATGTCGGGTACCGCTTCCAGACGACGTTCGAAGACAAGTACAACCAGCCATCGCTCGCCGGCATCAAGTGGATCAACGTCGTTGGCAACCACGACATTGGCGGCTCGGGCTTCATCTGCGGCGAAGAAGACAACCAGTTCCGCGAGTGCGTCGACTCGGCAGACCTCGTCAAGAACCTCAACGAGCGCTTTGACTTGCAAAAGGCCTATGTGAGCCCGAATGGCAACCGGTATGACAACGCCACGATCGTATGGATTCGCCGCAACGCGGAGGTCAAATGCTAGGTGGTCGCTCCAGGACCACTACTACGTCGAACGCGTCACCAAGAACGGCGTCTCGATCGACATCTTCAACTTGGATACCAACTACGCCGACAGCCACGGCGCCAACGAGGTCTGCTGCCAGTGCTACGGGTACGCGGCCAAGCTCAAGCTCCCGGGCAATGTGTGCGACAACGTCAACGTCGGTCAGCCGGCCTGTGCCGGTGGCAGTGCCGACATGTACAAAGCGTGCATGAAGGTCCTTAACGGGTGGTCCGAAGACTCGCTCATGCAGGCCAAGCGTGACATTGCGGCGTCAACGGCCGACTTTAAGATCATCAACACCCACTACTCGCCGCAATACCACATGAACCCAATGAGGATGCAAGTGTGGTTCGACCTCTGCAAGTCCACGAACGTCCAAGCGTGGTTCAACGGCCACACGCACGGCTTCAACCACGATATCTCGACGTGGGGCACGCACTTTTTTGAAAACGGCGCCGGCGGTGGCATCATCTCGCAGTCGCCGTCCGCCAGCGTCGTCGCCAACGTCACCACGTAGCCTTACCCTTCGCTTCATCGCGCTTGCTCATGGAATTCATGCCTAGGCAATGGCTCGCGACCGGTACTCCGTACGGCTTTATGGAGCTCAGCTTCACAAAGGAGTGGCTCAAGGTCCAGTTTGTCACCTTTGGAAAGGACTGGGTCTTTGGCGGCATGGATCTCAGCAAGACGGTGCAGGGCGGGCTGCAGCGCGGTCACTGCTACTACGTGCCGAACGCCGCCGCCATGGCCAGCGGCGTTCAAGGCATCAAGTGCAAGTCGTCGGTCGATGGCGGTGTCGGCGCGCCCTTGTAAGTGCGATGCGAGTGCATATTTTGCCTCATTTTTGAATCAACAATCTTGTTTCGTGCGTCCTGGATTGCGTGTCTGGCGCGTCGAGGCCAAATCGGCAGCGCCCTCGTCAATGGATCCCTAACCCTCTTCCCAGCCCGAACCCTAGCTCGTCCTTGACGCAGTCTCGAGCTCGCCCACGCCCTTCGACGGTGTCGTCACACCCCGTACGTACTAGCACCCCTAATAATCTGCGAATCTGCGAATCTGAAAAGTGAAATGAGGCAAGACCACTCGGTCGCATCCGGTGAAGTGCAGCTCCCACCACCACCTCTGCACAGCACTTCTTTTAAAGTGCTATGACCCCATCACAACCTCTGGGTATCCGAGCGCCGCCCGCTCCATCTTGCTCGGCCTCCTCCTGGGAGGTATCTGTACCTGCAAGGTTGCGGGCAGCTGCGGTTGGTGGTGTTCTCGAAAATTGAGAACAAGAGAAGATAAAATCTTCTGTTGGCGCTTTATCCGGTACCGACGCGTCGTATCCGGATGCCAGAAGATCCATTTTCGAAGTTCTTGGGCAATCTAGTCCGGTGGCATTCGCATCTTTGCTGGCAGCATGGCAGGCGGTCCAGCATCCCCGTACGTGCAGCAGTCGTCGCTCCAGCCCGTGGACGTCCACGCGGAGCTGCCGGCACCCGAGACCAAGAGCGTACGCCGCCATACCTGCGAGCGAAGACAGCTCATGTGTCATGTAGAACAAGCGCAAGTTGATCATCATTGGCGTGGCGCTCGTGGTCGTCGCCGCCGTCGTGGGCACTACCGTGGGCGTGCTCGTGACCAAGAACAGCACTTCGTCGCAGGCGTCAAACAGCAACAACAACAACGACAACAACAACAACGGACCGACGACCGCGCCGACTGGTACGACGCGCCCGGGCGCCACGACGACGACAGGCGGCACGGTCGCGCCCGGCGACGAGACGCCGACGCCGACATCGTCGAACGGCAAGCCGATCGTGGCGGTCAACCCGACGTCCGACCCCGAGACGCAGACGACGGCGGTGACGATGCTCGCGATCGGCGATTGGGGTAGCACGACCGGCAAGGAGAGTGGCAACCCGGGCTCGTGCTGCGTGCTGTACGAGGGCACGAACAAGCTCAACACGGCGCTGCCGCGCTACAAGGTCGACTACTGGTCGCAAAAGCACGTGGCGACGATCCTCGCGCAGTCGGCCAAGGAGCTTGCACCTGTGCGCATCATTGGCCACGGTGACAACATTTACTGGAACGGTCTCGGATCCCTCGACGCCGCCTACCGGTTCCAGTCGACCTTTGAAGACATGTACAACCAGCCCGAGCTCGCGGGCATCAAGTGGGTCAACGTCGCTGGCAACCACGATATTGGCGGCTCGAACTTCATCTGCGGCGAGAAGGACAATGCATTCGTCGAGTGCTCGTCGACGGCGGAGATGCTCAAGTACCTCAACGAGCGCTTTGACCTCCAGAAGAACTACAAGAGTCCGAACGGCGACCGGTGGCTCATGAAGGACCATTACTACGTCGAGCGTGTGACCAAGAACGGCGTCTCGGTCGACATCTTCAACGTCGACACGAATTACGCCGACAGCCACGGCGCGCGCCAAGTATGCTGCCAGTGCTACGGCTACTCGTACAAGTACGGCTACGATGAAAGCAAGTGCAACAACGTCAACGCTGGCGACAAGGCCTGTGCTGGAGGCGACGTCGGCATGTACAACACGTGCATGCAGACGATCGCCGACTGGGCCGACGACTCGCTCACGCAGGCCAAGCGCGACATTCCAGCGTCGACGGCCGACTTCAAGATCATCAACACGCACTACTCGCCGCAGTACCACATGAGCCCGCCCAAGATGCAGGCGTGGTACGACCTCTGCAAGTCGACGAACGTCCAAGCGTGGTTCAACGGCCACACGCACGGCTTCAACCACGACATTGCGACGTGGGGCACACACTTTTTTGAAAACGGCGGCGGCGGTGGCATCGTGACCGAGACGTCGTCGGGCGTCACAAGCGAGACCGTCAACAAGTACGTCCTTGGTCCTTGACTCATTTGTCGCGAGGAAGTCTCATGCCTCTTGTAGCAAGTGGATTGCCGGTGGCAACCCGTACGGCTTTATGGAGCTAAGCTTCTCCAAGGACTGGCTCAAGGTGCAGTTTGTCACTTTTGACAATGCGTGGGTCTTTGGTGGCACCGACTATGCGGCGACCAAGCAAGGCGGCCTCGCGCGCGGCCACTGCTGGTTCATTCCGAGCGCTAACTACACGGCGAACGGAGCGCTTGGTGTCGAGTGCAAGAGCTCGATCGACACGCCGCTCGGCGCACCGATTCGGGCGTAAGCTTTTCTTTTGGGGTAACTTCAATCAACGGCCCGTGGTTTTTTCAAGATCTGTGTTGTCAATCAAACCTCGACCAGCGACCCGATGGTGCTGTTCCGAGGTGGACTGCCAGAGCTCCCTGAGTCGAAGCCACTACATGGCAGTGCTGCGAGAAGCAAGCGGTTGGCCGGCCCACCGGTCCTGACTCGCCCTGCGAGCATGTTTATGCATACGCTCTGGCGTGGTGGCGTCGCGGATGTTCGCGGCAGCTGCGGCATCTGATGGATGGAAACGGTTGGGGCTATGCAACTGGCCTCAAGTGGCCGTGATGGGCGAAGAAGCGTGGACTTGCTCCAAGCCGAAACAGGAGGGCAGCAACAGGGGCGCCAGCAGGATTGGCTTATGCGACGCCCTGAAGAAGGCACGGGGAGAGATTGGCTGGCGCGCCACGGCGGGTGTTGACTGGCTGGGCAAGTGATAGCAGTTGGCCGCCTGACGATCTTGAAGTATTTACTCCCACAGAGTATCAAGTTCACGAGGTTTTATCCACTGGCTGCCTCCTGACTCTGCTTTCGGGCTCTCAGCACGATATTAGCACCACTGCAGGCAAGCTCTGTGTCCACACGCACGTCGATTATTAATACCTCGTTCCAAGTGTCCAGAGCTACCCACATTCGAGGTGCATTCTTTCTGATCGCGGTTGACTGGGATTTACGGTGAACGCCTCTCGACCCACCATCGATAAGGAAGGCTCTACACCGCCAAGGAACAAGCAATTGTATTCCTTTGACACCACGGACGCTTGAACGCTTGATACACGTGGGCACGTGGGCTGCATCGTGCTACCGGTACTTGCCGTGTCCCGTGCTTGGCATCTCTTGGCGTGTCATCATATCGAGCGCTACAGTATATAAAATGTAAGAGGTGAAATGCTACCATGTCCTTTCTTATATCTCACCCACGATGCCTTTCAGCCGACGGCTGGTTGGTGTCAGAACTCAATTTCTGCCATGGCGTCGACCCAGGTACAGTACCCGCTCCGTCCTCTGCCGGCGGCCCAGGCTCATGCCGCTACTCTTAATAGCGCGAAGCCGACTCGCTCCTGCACCAAGACGACGCGCCGCCATCGCGCTTTGCCGCCGTCGTACGTCCTGACGCCCCATCTTCCACCGATGCGCATGCTCATATGCATGTGTGTAGACCAAGAAGAGCGTGCTGCTGGCGGCCGTTGCCATTGTCGGTGTCTCGACCGTGGTCTACCTTGCCTTGCACTCGTCTGGTGCCGTGACCACAGTCGCCGCCGTCAAGGCGCCGACGGCGTCGATTGCGCCGACGCCCGAGATCTCGGCGACGCACGCGCCGGGGCACCAGGGGCTTACGGCCGCGATGACGAGCACGTCGCTGCCCGACTCGGACCCGGAGACGCAGACGCCGGCGTTCTCGATCCTCGCCATCGGCGACTGGGGCGCCACGTACGGCAAGCAGTTTGGCAACCCCGGCAGTTGCTGCCGCATGTACGCGGGCAAGGTCAACACGCGTCTGAAGCGGTACATGGTCGACTACTACTCGCAGCACTACGTGGCCAACATCCTCGCGCAGTCGGCGGCCCAGTTCGCCGACCGGGGTCTTAAGCCTGTCTACGTCCTCGGACATGGCGACAACTTTTACTGGAACGGCGTCGGCAGCTGGGACGTGCACTACCGGTTCGCAGACACGTTCGAGCGCATGTACTCGCAGCCGTCGCTCGCCGGCATCAAGTGGCTCAACGTGCTCGGCAACCACGACATTGCGGGCTCGTCGTACCTCTGCGGCCACCAGGAAGACCGGTACTACGAGTGCAAGTCGACGGAAGAGATGCTGTACTTTCTCAACCAGCACTTCAAGTTGCAGCAAAACTACAAGAGCCCGAACGGCGACCGGTGGGTGCTGCGCGACCACTACTACGTCGAGTCATACGAGAAGGACGGCGTCTCGGTCGACATCTTCAACTTGGACACAAACCACGCGGATAGCCATGGCGCGCGCCAAATCTGCTGCCAGTGCTTTGGCTACTCGGCCAAGATGGGGATTTCCAACGCCGGCTGCGAGGCCGCGAACGAAGGCATGCCCCAGTGCATGGGCGGCAACGTGACCATGTACCGCGCGTGTATGGCCGAGATCGAGGCGTGGTCGCAGGACTCGTACACGCAGGCCGAGCGCGACATCAAGGCGTCGACCGCCACCTTCAAGATCATCAACACGCACTACTCGCCGCACTACCACATGAGCCCGCCCAAGTAC
This sequence comes from Saprolegnia parasitica CBS 223.65, assembly GCF_000151545.1. Lineage (NCBI taxonomy): Eukaryota > Oomycota > Saprolegniomycetes > Saprolegniales > Saprolegniaceae > Saprolegnia > Saprolegnia parasitica. Next base: position 19,438 of record NW_012156436.1, read on the forward strand.
ATGCGGTGGTACAAGCTGCTGCAGGACGGCAACGTCAACGCGTGGTTCAACGGCCACACGCACGGCTTCTCGCACGACAAGTCGGCGTGGGGCACGCACTTTTTCGAGAACGGCGGCGGCGGCGGTATCCGCACCGACACGGCCGTCGGCGAGCACAACGCGCTCATCAACAACCAGTGGGCCGCGGCTGGCAACCCGTATGGCTTTATGGAGCTCACGTTCTCGAAGGATTGGCTCAAGGTGCAGTGGGTCTCGTTCGATAAGGACTGGGTCTTTGGCGGCTTCAACTTGTCGGCGACGGTGCCGGGTGGCATTGCGCGCGGCCACTGCTGGTTCATCCCCAACACCAACCACACGGCGTCGCAGGGTGTCGAGTGCAAGAGCTCGGTCAACCACGCCCTCGGCGCGCCGCTGCGCTAACCAAGCTCGTGTGCTGCATCTTATATGCTTTTTTGATTGTAATCTCATGACAGTCTGTCTTGGTATCGATATCGGCGCAGTGTTTGAGCCACATAAAGGATGCCGTTTTGGACGCGGGAAAAACCGGCTCTGGCGTCGGACGTGGCACGAGGGGCTATTGCAGCAAGTGCTTGGGCGGCCGCTTGAGGAGACTCCTGATCCTGTCTCGCCGTGCGTCCCCTGGCTGGTTGATGTAGACCGTGTAGACTGCATTGAGGCGCGTGTGGTGCTTGATGTGATACGTTGCCAGCCACTCGTGATGCGTGAGGGTATAGTACCAGGTCACAAAGAGGTACGAGAGTAGAAGGATCGTCGCGTCTTCTTCCCACAAGAGGAAATGGTTCATGATCAAGAGCGCCCCGGGACCGCCGAGCTCGATCGCCACGTCGCGCGGGTCGGAAATCAGGTTGGTCGACCCCGTCGGTCGGAGGCAGCAGTGGTGCATCAAGTGGAGCTCTGGACATGTCTCGTGGAGAAACTGGTGGCCTGTGTAGAAGACCACTTCGCTCATGCCAAGGTTGAGTAGCACGCCAAAGAGCGTCCACGGCGTGTACGACGACGTCGCGAGGAGGTCCGCGACAGCCATCGGACCGGCGAGGTGCTCGATCACAATCACGTTCATGAGCTGCCCGCCGAGAAGCGCGAGCGTCATCGCACCAAGCACGGACCAGTCGGAGAAGCCATTGTAGCGGAGCACGATAATGTTGTAGCCAAAGCTGTTGGAGACGAGTGCGTCGAGGACCGAGCCCATGACGCCGAGGCCGAGGCCGGCGACCGCTCCGAGCGCGCCATACCAGTTGATGAGGACAAAGGCGTTGGTGGCAAAGATGATCTGCGCAATGACAAAGTACGGCAGGCCATGCAGCCGTGCGAGCGGCGCGGGCGCCTTGGGGCCACGCACGACGACGTCGAACGGAGCCATCGCGGCCTTTCTGGCCCTCGCGGTGCCATTGGTCGATAACAGCCAATCACAGAGCGGCAAAGATCGCAACCTATCTTTTTGTCCAGACACTGTTTAGGATGGATCAGGCACTGTATTTGACACTGTCTATACGTCGACGGGAGAGTTGCGAGGAAGACACAACACTTGGATTTCGCCAAGCGAAGAAGCACGCGAGTGACTTCTGATCTGGACGTCGATCTTTGTTGCCACCGAGACTGAGAGGACCTTTGTGTCTGGAGAATACTACGACGGCGCCGCTAATGCAGGTTTTCGTGCAGCACCGAAGCAAGGTCACCAGAACGCCAACGACACCCGCAGCATCATTTGGGTCCTCCATTGCTACCATGATGCGATAGCGACGCAACACAGGCAGTAGTTCGTTCTGCGTGGACCACTGCGATCATGGCATTACCCCATGTGCCTCATCGCATCCAAGCCAGACGCCTCGGCCGAGTCTCCGTGGCCTCTGGCATGGTCTGATTGCTGGTGTTGCCCGACGTCTCGCGCGTGATCCCAATCACTTGCCCAGTTTTGTTCGATGCGATCAAGCATATTACAGGACCGCTCCCAACCGAATCTATCGAGCGGCCACATCGCCCACACCTCGCGCCAAACGCGAACAGCGCTTGATAAATCGATACTCCACTTGATACAAAACGATGGACTATATGGTCCGGCCGAGGTTTCTAGTCTCGCACGGACCTCCTCGCACATGTCTTGTGTTAGGTACACCGACTCGTACTGTACTCTGGCCATGCAAGATTCAAGCTATCAGTAGCACGGCTAGAGTTGAACTCGGAGAAAAAAGTGGAAATCCGTGCGCTGCCGGAGCTGTTCTGTGATGCAAGCCACCGCATTATACCGGTAACAGGAAGTTCTGCAAGCAACTATCCTCCGCGAACCAACGCAATATCGTCGCTGGTTAACCCGTTAACCCGATTCAACGTCCATATTAAAGCTCCTACAGTAGTACAGTAGTATTATATCGAGTAGCATGATCATGTGCTGCACACATTGCTGAATATGCAAAGTCGCAGATCGATGCCGTCGACGTGCCACCGTCGACAGTCGAATTCACCCGTTGCCTGCGGTTCATGCGGCTAGGGGTGTAGCTAGCCGTCCAATCGTGGTTTGGATTGGCCCAACAAGACCCAAGATATCATGTGATTCGCTACTTCCAGCCAATCCCATGGATAAGTTCTGAGTTGTGATCAGACGATCGCCTGCCTGTCTACGTCTGATTTGCCGAGTGCTCATGCCCGCGCGATCGTCACCGCTTTGGTACACACAAGGCAATTCACTTCTGCAGTCCGATGCGGTGCTTTCTTGTGGCAGTTCTGCTGCTGGCGACCGCCGTCAGCGCCCAGCAGAATGCGTCGTCGGTATGTACCCCGATCGAGAAGGATGTCGACTACTATGGCAACGACATCAAGACCACGACGCGGTCGAATCCAGACGACTGCTGCACCGACTGTGCCGCAACGCCGGGGTGTGTCGTGTACGTCTGGAATGGCGCATCCACGTGCTACCTCAAGCACACGATCGGGTGGCATATGCCGGCCGCCGGCGCGCGCGCGGCCAAAATCCCCGGACCATCCTCGCCGCTTTGCTCGCCGGTGCTTGAAAACACAGAGTACCGCGGCGTCGACATGTCGTGGTCGCTCCAACGCCGCGCCGAAGACTGCTGCGACGACTGCCGAAAGACGCCGGGGTGCCAAGCGTTTGTATGGACCCCTGACGACAAAGGCCGCTGCTACTTGCGGCGACTCGTAGGCGACCCCACACCTCGCGCTGGTGCTCGATCCGCCCTTGTCAACAAGCCGGCGTCCGTCTGCACGATCGAGAAGGACGTCGACTACTCTGGCAACGACATTGTGTCGATTCCGCGGGACTCGGCCGATGCGTGCTGCGCCGACTGCGATGCGACGCCAACTGCGTCGCGTATGTCTGGAGCTTATACACAGGTCGCGGCATGTGCAACCTCAAGCACACAAAAGGCCAAGCGTCCATCGCACTTGGCGCCATCGGTGGCTCGAAAGGCACAACGGGCGGCGTTGGCAGCTGCGGTGTCCCGGAGCCCGACGTTGCCTACGACGGGACCCAGCTCGCGACCACCAGCCATGCGCTCTCGAGTGCGTGCTGTCAAGATTGCGCCGATACGCCCGGGTGCACGTTCTACGTCTGGTCGGGCGGTGTCTGTAGCCTCCGCACCAACCAAGGGAGCAAGGTGTCGGCCCCGGGATCGACGTCAGGGTCGCTGGCCCTGCCCTCGACACAACCGCCGCCACCGCCACCGCCGGGTCCGACCAAAGTGCAAACTCGAATCTTTGGCGAGTTTCCGCTACCGCGCATCGCGTACAGCGTGCTGCCGCAAGCTCGCTGGCTCGAGACGTCGGCGTACAAGGCCTTTCTATATGCGTTCGAGCGGATCATGACCAACGAAACCCTCCAGGCGCAGCACGCAGGGCAGCCACATGAGCTGGTTGCTGCGTCGACGCACGTCCGGTACTTTCCGCGCGTGCGCAGTCCCGGCGAGTGCGCGCTCGTGGCCAGCACGTACCGCTTTGCCTACTTTACCTTTGCCGCGGCGTCGCAGCTCTGCATGGCACACACTTTTGCACCCAGCAGCGCATCGGCGCCGGCGACGACGTGGATGCGCAGCCAAGACAGCTTTCTTCCGTTTGGCCCGCAAGAGTTTCCAGCGTCCTTTGTGCGAACACTCTCTGCACCGACCCTCGCGGCGTGCCACGCGGCGTGCACCGATACGTGCGCCGGCGTCGGGTTCACGCTGGAGAGTGGCGTCTGTGCCGTCGTCGTGCCCGTGGTCCACGCCGATGCCGACACCGACGTCGTTGCCGGCTGGGTCCAGAACCCGCACGCGTGGGCCGAGATACTGAACGACTTTCAGTACGTCACCATGACCGACCGGTACCTCGGGGACGAGGTCGCCAAGCGCGTGGTGGCGACCAACGTCAACTCGGTCGTTCGCTGCGCGAAGCTCGTGGCGGCCCAGCCGGACGCTGCCGTGAACGTCGTCTTCCTCTACGACGAGCCGACGCAGACTTGCTACAATGTGCCGACGACGACGTCGCCACTCCGCAGCATCCAGTTTGTCAACTACCCGACGTCACCGATCTCTATCGGGAAGCGACTGCTCCGCGGCTTGGCATCGACGACACTCGTGGTGCCAGCACTCTCGAATGACGACTGCCACCGCCAGTGCCTCCCCTCCAAGTCCAACTGCTTTGCGTCGTCCTACTTGATGGAAAAATGCAGCTTGTACACGGCTCTGTACCGGCCGCGGTCGACGCTGGGGGTCATCAGCCCGAGAACGACGCTGCCAGTCGCACCTACCGCGCGAACGTCGTCGGTGCTCTTTCTCACGGCGCACCAAGACGACCATGAGCTCTTCATGTCCGGTCAAGTCGCCAAGGCGGTCGCCGACCCGGATACCGCAGTCACCTGCATCTACATGACCGCCGGCGACGCCGGATCGAACAACGGCTGGTACGAAGCGCGGGAGGCAGGGACACTTGCAGCGACGCGAGCGTGGGTTCAAGCGGCTGGGCGCTTTGACCCGGTGCAACGCACGTCGTCCGTCACTGTCCTCGGGCACGTCGTCGCCAAGGTCGAGATTGGCAACGTCGCCCACTACTTTTTACGACTGCCCGAGCTACGCACGATCGACTTGTCCAAATTTGGGACGCCAGTCTCGCCCATGGACCGACCCGACGAGGTTTATGCGACCGAGGCCGAGGTGCAAGCGGTCCTTTTGGCGATTGTCAAGTTGGAAGCCAAGGGCCGCGCGACGCTGCATAGCCAGCAGTATGGCCAAGTCGACCACTTCTTGCATGCCATGGCCGGCCGCCTCGTCGCCAGCGCTGTGGCCGCCGACCCGACGCTGTCCACGTGCCTTAGCACGGCGTACTACTGGGGCTACCAAAAGTGGCTCGACCCCGTCAACCTCCCCGACCAGCACACGATCGAGCTTCAGCGCCGTGCGTGGCTAGCACTCAGCAGCACCGCGTCGAGCTTGTACCCGACCATGTCGCCGTGGCTCGACCATGTCTCGGTGCTTGGCCGCGAGTACGTCGCGTCGTCGCTCTCTCGCACGGACCTCTGCCCCGCCTGAGCTCGATTCCGCTAAGCTAATGCCAATCACATTGCTGTGCGTTGGCTCGCTCGACATGCTACCCTCGCAGGGTAGCAGCAGGACCAGCTGCTTTATGTAGAAGAAGAGCACTGCAAAATTTGGACGACCTATGCAGTACCTCTTCATCGCCGCACTGCACGCTGCAAACGAAGGCGGCGCCATCGCCGTCGAGCCTCGAAGCGACTGCTCCGCTGCCGTTGGACCGGGCAGCTTGCGGGTTGCGATGGCTTCTATTTTCGGGAAATCTATTTTTGGCACTTCGATATTCCATAAAACAGTTTAAAACATGCACTGTTTGATACTGCACCTATACAAACATAGAGAGAAAGGGTACGTTTCAAACGAGTTTGCAACACATCGTGCCAGCGTCGCGTGGCAGTTGGTCATTCTCGCCGAACGCCATGGCCTCGCTCGCTGTCGTCTGCGATGCACCGCTGCTCGCTATGGTCTGCGCGTTCCAAGCTGGCTGGCCGAGGGCGCTTCTCGACTACCACCGCGCAATCTATGTTCCGTCGCTTTCCCAGCTCAGCGTGCTGGACCACGCCGCGTCGACCGGTGCCACCAAGGTGCTCGCCGCTGCCTACAAGCACTCGAGCGTCTACTGCGTCAGCGCCGCCGCCATGGACGCAGCGGCCTCAAACGGGCACTTCGAGACCGTGGTGTGGCTCCATCGCCACGGCGCTCCATGCTCGGTTCTCATGACAAGCGACGCTGCATCTTCCTCCTCCTCACACCGTGTTGCTTGTAGGTGTGGGCTATGAACGGAGCCGCCAAGCGCGGTCACTTGGCGATCGTGCAGTTTTTGCACGCACATCGCAGCGAGGGCTGCACCGAGTATGCGCTGCACCACGCTCTTCTTTCGAGCCACACAACGACAGCCTCGTTCCTCTTGGCGCATCGCGCCGAAGGCTGCTGCTCGTACACGCTCGTGCGGGCCGCGCAGCTCGGGTGCGTGCTCGTGCGTTTCTTCAATGCCTGGTATCGACGCGGCGTACGTAGGCGGTTGGACCTCGTCGAGTTCCTCTTCGTCCATCACCTCCAAGGCCGCAGCGGCGCACAGGCCATGGACATTGCAGCCACGTGGGGGCATCTCGCGATTGTACAGTATCTGCACGACCACAGCGACAGCGCTTGCACGACGCAGGCCCTCGACGGGGCCGCGATGCACGGCCATGCCAACGTCGTGGCCTTTCTCGTGCTGCATCGGCGCGAAGGCTACTCGAGCCTCGGCCTCGAGCGAGCGCGCCACCGCGGCTTTGACGCGATCGTCCAGACGCTCTTGTCGTCCCCGCATCTCTTGCGCTACTAGCCATCGCGCTCTTTATTTATTTATAACAGGCAAAGGTCCACTGCATCCTCAATACATTTATCCTTACGCGTCTGCTACAGCCGGCGGTGTGTCGTTCGTCACCGACGCGTCTGCTACCGGCGAGGCGTCCATGGCATCGTCCGAAGCACCTTCGGTGGACGGCTCGGGCGCAGTCGTCGTTTCCACAGAACTCTCTGCGACGGCGGCCGGCGATGCAGCAGGCGAGGCCTGGGCAGAAGCATTCGGCGACGCTTCCGCAGACGCTTCCGGCGAAGCTTCAGCAGAGGCCTCGGGAGATGCTTCGGGAGACGCTTCAGGGGACACCTCGGGTGAGGCCTCAGCAGACACCTCAGGAGATGCTTCAGGAGACGCTTCGGCAGATGCTTCAGCAGACGCTTCGGGCGAGGCCTCGGCGGACACCTCGGGCGATGCTTCAGGAGACGCTTCGGCAGATGCTTCAGGAGACGCTTCAGCCGATGCTTCAGCCGACGCGTCAGCAGAGTCCACGATGGAGGCGTCGTCTGCAGAGACCTCGACCGACATCTCCGTGGAGGCTTCCGGCGACGGTGCGGTCACGGGCGCTTCCGCGACGGCATCCGGCGAAGGTACGTCGACAGGCGCGACGTCAACTGCGTCGGTTGAAGCAGTTGCAGCCTCCGTAGAGGCCGGCATGGACGCTTCTTCAGGCGTCGCATCGATCGGCGAGGCAATGGCCGACTCGACAATCTCGGAATCCGGCTTCGGGGACGCAGCTGCCGACGCCTGCGGCGTGTTCTCAAAGGACGAGATCGCAGACACGTTGGGCGACGCAACCCCCGAGATGCTCGGGGATGCAACACCCGAGAGGGTCGCGAGCGGCGACTGGACCAGAGGCAGAGGCTCGACGTCGTCGCCCTTGCCCATGTCAACGTCGGCCACCTCTTCAGCCTTCGTCGGTAGCACCGTCTCGTCCGTGGTCGCGTCCGTCGCGCCCATCGGGTCGTCTTCCTTCTCCTGCGGCACATCAACCTTGACCTGATCGTCCTCGCCTTCCGCCTTGGGCGCATCGGTGGCCGCTTCAACTGACAGCGCATTGTTGTCCATCGCTTGGTTCACACCCATATGCTGGTCACCGCCTTCTGGCTTGGGCTGCTCGGCAACGGGCGCGGCGATCTGGGCCGGCGGCTGGACAATAGCGACAGGCGCGGGCTTGGACTTGACGGGCGGCTCCGTGCTCTCATCGGCCCACTTGGCGAGCGTCATAAGGTTCCGGTTGAGCTTCTTGCGCTTCTTTTCGAGCTTGTCCTGGATGTCGGCGAGCGCGGCGCCACGCTCGTGCTTGACGGCGTTGTTGAGCTGGATGATCTCGACGATCATGGTCGCGTTCTCGTCCAGCATGCTCTAGCCGCCTATAAGCCTCGCATGCATGCGGCAGCATTCTCTACCTGGATGTGCTCGGTCGAGATGTACTTGTGCTCGGGCTCCATGCTCATGGCTCTCTGCCTCCTTCCTCACTTGGTGGACTGGGTACGAGCGGGAATTGCAGCCTCAATTTTTTTGCCACGCCCAGCAAAGGTATACAAACATCAAGTCATTTGGCACGAATTTTGAATCCTTGAATCCGTGGGCGATGCCGAATTGGCCGCATTCTGTTATTTATTTGCGGCATATGCTGCTTTCCATCGGTCACCAACGTGGCATTTTGGGCTACAGTCTCTCCCACCACAACCATATTCAGACCCAATGACGGGCGGCGTGCGCTTTTAGCACGTGCTTGCCGCCGACCAGGCCTTCGCCCATCTGTAGAGAAGCAATTGCAACTACAATCCTAGCCTCTCACTCTGCGTCGTCACTGTTGCATGGACCTCGTCGCCCTCGTGCCAGCTTCCATAGTTGCGTGTTTTTAGTATGTGGCATCTGCCGCAAATGAGTCGACGAATCGAAAGCAGCGAAAATCCTACTTGACAGGATGCTGCGCCGCGCCGTGGGCCGCGCGGCCTTCTCGACGTATGGCAACATCAACTTTAGCCTCAAGAAGCAGCGCAGCATTGCGAACGTCGTCAAGATCTACCACGACGTCCACGCCATGGCGCCGTCGCATGGTACTCTTCTCATCCCGAACGAAGCGCCGTGGCCCGAGAACGTGCGCGGCAAGGACATCAACCTTAGCCGCTTCCGGGCGCTGTACCATCAGAACCGACTCGATCCAAGTGTCGTCGCCGACATGGATGCGCTGAGCTTTCCATGGAGCGCACGGCGCAACCACTGGGACGTGCGCTTTCGCGCCCTCGACGCCTTTCTCGAGTTGCACGGACCCATCCCTGTCCCGTTCGACTTTGTGGTGCCAACGAACGCTGCGTGGCCGCGCGAGACGTGGGGCATCGACCTCGGCCAAGCGTTTGGTCTTTTGCAGCGCGTCGGCTTTCCAGCGTACGTCAAGGACGAAGAGATGGCGCGGTTCGCACCCATGCTATCGCACCCGCGCCAGCGACGTCCACCGCTGACGCCCGCGATCCTCGTCGACGCCTGCCGCATCTACTTTACAGAACACGGCAACTTGGACGTGCCATTGACGTATCGCACGCCCGCCGAAGCGCCGTACCCGCCGTACGTCCAGTCGCTCGCGCTGGGGCGCCACCTCCAGTCGCTTCGGTACGACCCGTCGCCGCCCTTGGCGGTCCTTGAGCCGCTCGTGCGCGAGATGCAATTTACGTACATTGGTCCGCGCTGGGGTCTCCAGCTGCGTGCGATCAAGGAGTTTGCTGCAAACTACGGCCACCTCCTCGTGCCACACTCGTTTGTGATCCCACCCAACACCACAGCGTGGTCGCCCGACCTCATCGGCCTCCGTCTCGGGAACCTCGTCAACACGCTCCGGACGACCCGCTCGTCGCTCAGCCAGGACCAGATTCAGGCGCTCGAAGACGAGGGCTTTGTGTGGAGCGTGCTGGATTTTCTCTCCGCGCGCAAGCTCGCCGCGTTAAAAGCGTTCATTCGCGTGTATGGCCACCCGCGCGTACCGCAGCAGTTTGTTGTGCCGCACGACACGCTTGAAAGTGCGTGGCCCGTCGAAGTCCGCGGTCTCCCGCTCGGCACGGTCGTCAAGGACTGGCGCCGGCACAAGAAGACGATGACCGACGACATGATCCATCGACTCGATGCGCTGGGGTTTGTGTGGGACATGGTCGAGTGGCGGCAAGAGCGCGTGCTCCAAGCCCTCACGACCTTCAAGGAATTGCACGGCCACCTGCGCGTCCCGCCACAGTTTGTAGTACCCGCCAAGAACGTGCGGTGGCCAGAAATCACGTGGGACCTCCACCTCACCAACGCGCTCATGAACACGCGCAAGGCCGACCGCGTCCGCGCGACGTGGCCACCGCATCGTGTTGCCGCGCTGGAAGCCCTCGGCGTCTTGGCGCCTCTGTTCGCTACGTCGACAGACGCTGCGAGACACCACCACGCGATATAGACATTGATATGACCGGAAGCGACCGGTAACATTTGCTTCAAAACATAAGTGTCTTCTCGTTGTGGAGCGCGTGTGTGCCGATGGCAGTACGGGTTAGGTTAGGGTTAGGTGTGGAAAGTGCAAACTGGGACAATCCAGTACGGTCATGATGAAATAGAGAGTGAATAGGGCTAGCTACTGGCAACACGCGCGACGGTTTTGACATGGCATGGCAGGTCGGGCCGACGGACACGCCATGCAGTCGCCTTGGCCGTCGATCGAGTACGACGACGGTCCGCAGCTATACGCAAATAGAATACTCTGGCCAAGGACGAGATAGCGTAGTACGCGTTGGCGGTCGCCGAGACGGTGCCGGGGGGACAAAAGTAGCCTGCACGGCACCAGCCGCTGCACGTCTCGACGGTCAACCCTACATATATCCAATCATGACTGCGGTCGTCGTATTCCATTGTACCCGTCGTGCTGCCGTAGGTCCCAGAGGGGCACTGGTAGAGCACACCATGCTGGCAAAACGACCCGATCGGACAGAGCGCTTGGCCCGACCTAACAAACGTTCAAAACGTACATTGCGTGCTGTTCGATCCGCCTACCGTGTACTGTTGGTGCCCCCCGTGGTGTAATACCCCACCGATACGGCGAGGGGCTGTGTTGACCCCGGAGGACAGTAGACGCTCACGTTACCGCACGAGAAAGCTTGAGAGGCGACGCTGCCTGGCGGACAGTAGTACCCCGGCGCACAGAGGCCAGAGCACGTGGGCCGAGTAAGTTGTGTGACACCTCCATACGTGCCGCCGGGGCATGGAAACGATGTCCCGTCGACGCAATAGGACCCCAAGGGGCAAGGAAGCTGGTACCAACGCATGCTGTCGCGATCCAGCGCTTCCGTTCTACGCCTCTCTGTAGCCCCCGAAAACCAAGTTCCTTCAACGTACGGGGACGTGTCACCACCCGAGTAGTAGCCCACCGCAACGGGCTCGGGTACCGCCGATCCCCGGCGGCAGATGACAGAAGCGTTTCCGCACGCTACCTAGTTTAATTTCTTATTATATCGTTCAATAAGAAACGAGGTGCATCACCCACCTGTGTCGGGCGCGTGCTGCCCGGAGGACAGTAGAAGCCTCGCTGGCAGAGACCCGTACACTGCACGGTGCCAGAATGTCTTTAGCCGAGTCGAATCGAGATGCGCGTACCAGGGACGAGGTCTCTTGGGCCGCGCTGCCGTAGCGCCCGCCCGGGCACGGGTATTGAAGTCCGTACTTACAAAACGCCCCCGGCTCACATGGTGCTTGAGCGTCGCGGCGCGTGAGGTCGGAGAAGAGCCCTGAGTGCACTTAGTAAGGCTCCTCTCAACTACCGAAGGTACCCGAGATCGAGTCGAGCGAGTAGTAGCCTGCCGTGACAGCGACAGGGTACGGCGAGCCCGAGGGGCAGTACAAGTACGGGGCCCCGCATGGTTTCTAGCTCTGTACGTTGTCGATTCCTCGGTCACCAAGACGACGCACCATGGCATCGTGGGCGCTGGCCACCGGGCAGTAGTGTCCCCGTCGACACGCATCCGTGCACAGCGGGTTGGTTTCCTTCCACGACGTGCCATACCTATTTCAACGCCGTGAAACGGGATGAGAGAGTATTGGTATGGCTGCACCGGCCAGCAGGACAGGGCTCCCGCGCACCCTGGACGCAGTAATAACCTGGCTCGCAAGCGGCTTCTCGGTCCTTGGTCCACGACGAATTGGGCGCCAGAAGCGACACCATCTACACCGCTTTGGCACTTTTTTCTGATAGCATCCGCAAAGTACTTGGGTGGACACGGGGAGATCGATGCAGTCGACACCATCAAAGTACAAGGCGGTCGTCGTCGCATCCCACGCCGCGCCCCCCGAGACGCGATAGCACGTGCACGTGGTGCGATCGATCGAGCTACACATTGCGTGAGATCCCTTGGTCGCATTTGCGTGTACCTTGTCGACGTAAACAGCGGGCACGCGAGGCAAAGACTCTGGTCGTCGCCTTGGTCTGGCTTGAAGGTCCCCAGCGGGCACGGCACACACCTGCAGGGACCTTTGAGTGTCGCATCTCGACGCATCATGATTGTACGGCGCATAAGGAAACAGCGCGTCACCATAGTCGACGGCAATGGCCGACCAACCAGCGAGCAAGAGCGCGGCCAGCGACGTCGACGCGCTGCGATAGAGCCCGGGACCACACGCATCGGTTGTCGCAATGTACTAGACCATTTGAAGTCAAGTGACGTCGGCCTTGTAGTCCAACAGATACCGAATAGAAACCGCGGGTGACCGATAGTGGTGACGCCGAGCCGGTGGGGCAGTAGGCTCCGAGCCCACACGTCACTTGGAACGGCGACGTGCTTCCTGGAGGGCAGTAGTACCCCGGTGCACAGACGCCCGAACACGTCGGTGAGATGCTGCCGGGATCGGTGCCATAGGAACCGCCGGGACACGAGTAGCATTGACCTTCCAACGCAAACGAGCCCGGTGGTGCAAGTGCTTGCGCCGCCTGCGTCGTTGCTGACGTTCCCACGCCGCAGTAGCCGCTGGCTATAACTATGGACATTTCTCATAGCAGGCCAATGTATAGGAACATACACTGGGGGTGCGGCGAGCCTTCCGGACAGTACGTGTGTGGGCTGCCGCACTCGTTGGCGGTCGCGAGCAGACTTCCCTGTGGACAGTGGTACCCCGGTGCACACTGCCCACTAGAAAGAGATGAGATAGGTCGCGTCCCGCGCACCGCACCTGCAAGCTGGTGTTGTCAAGCCAAACGCACTGCCAAAGGTACCCGCCGGACACGGCGATCGAACGCCGTCGATGCAGTAGTGCCCCGGTTCACACACGGCTTGGTCGTTGTGGTATTGGGAGTCGAGCGGAATCGAGTAGTTGCCAACGCCAACATGGTGCAGCGCGTAGCTCTCGGCGGGACAAAACGAGGCCGGGTCGCTGCAGGGCATCTGCATCATGCACCTATGAGCGCACTGCAGCAACGACAACATATCGATTACCGGCGCGACGGTGCCCGCGACGCAGAGCGAGCCAGATGGACACGCATCCGAGCATCGGCTCGAGTTGAGTCCCTCCGTGGCCCCAAATCGACCGACAGGGCATGGAAAGGCTTGTCCTGCGCGGAGCACAGCCTTGAGACTCATTTGGATACCACCAAACGGCGTACCATACACACAGTACGAGCCTGGAGGGCAGCGCGTAACCAGCATGGTGACGCTTAGCGTCGTCGGGTCTTGCGCTGGGACGAGGTACATTCCTGGCGGCACGACACGTGGTGACGCACTGCCCATGGGGCACATGGCGCCATTGGGGCAGGCCACCGGGCTTATGGTGCCTGCGGGGCAGTAGAAGCCTTCAGGACATGTGCCCGAGCAAGCAGGCGTCGACAAGCTGTGAGTGACACCATACGTTCCTACACACTTGTACAATAGCAAAGTTTGGATTGGATATACGGAGTTGGTACCAGGAGGGCATGGAAGGGGTGTACTCGAGCCAAGTGGGCAGTAGCTGCCTGGGGGACACACGTCCGAGCAAGATGCAACGCGAGCCCGCTTGTCATCCCAAAGGTCCCCTCGGCGCACGACATGCGCTGCCCGTTGACGCAGTAGAAGCCTGCTTCGCAGAGAACGACCGACTCCCTACACGAATGCAGGCCTAGTAAGAGACATCGAGCGGTGGTACCGTCTAGTAGCATCGATTCCAAGCGCATAGTAGCCGGGGGGAACGGGCGACGGTGCTGCAGCCCCGACGGTGCAAAAGAGATGGGGTCCGCCACAAACAATGGGCTCGGCACTGAACCACTAGACCATGAAAACACGGCGTGGGATTGGAGACGTACGTTCCGCGGGGACAATAGAATCCGGCGGGGCAGAGGCCAGAGCACTGCGGTGTACGGAGCCCCGTCACGTTTCCGAAAAAGCCCGCGGGACACGGCGCCAAGCGATTGTTTCTAAGCGCCGTCAAGTACAATGCAAGGACATGGGATCAAACCTGCAATAGCTGCCCGTTGGGCACGGTACGAGGTTTAAACACGGATCCACCGCCGGTATATCAGATGGCATAAGCTGGTAGTAGCCACTCTCCGAAACACATGCATCGACTCGAGCTAACACCAGCGTTGTTGCCGCGAGGGCGTAGGCGACGGCGCGACAGACCCCACCAAGCATGCCTTGAACAACTGACGTTACATCGAAACGACCCTCGAGATGGTAGGGCGAGAGCCTGCAGAGCTTAGTCCGCTCGCTGCCAGGTAACACATGTACGTACTGCAACTATGGCTTAAGATGCGCAGTGCGTGTCATCATGTCCATCGCTGTACCGGTGGTCAAGGACCCTCGGTTGATTGCTGCCGCATGTCATTCCTCGCACTGGAATGGGGCATCGAAAAAAGGTGTACTTTGATTGGCTACATCTGGATTCTATTTTTATGCGGACCAATCACAGCACGAGGCGGCTCGTTCAGATCACACCCATCATGACGCAACATGGGCAGCGCCATTTCTACGCTGTAGCGAGGAGGCCGCGAAGGCTCGCCATCCACGTCGTGCTTCTGAATCGAATTGATTTCGACATATAGCGTACCAGGACCAGGATCAACTTTGTACGCTCGGTGATTGAGTCGTGTCAAGTGCGCATGGCACAACCGTGAATCATGGAGAGACATACATAAGACCGAGAACGACTGCACTCAACATGAGTTTGAAACCTGCGTATTTTCAAGGGCATAACATCATTTATGCCCTTAGTATTACGAACCAAGGTCTATAAATTTAGCCTCGCTGTATGGTGGATCATCTATTTCCGTAGCAAAGCCACGAAGCGCCAAACGCGAGATGGGCGCTGGAAAGGTCCACCCGAGCAATGCTACTCCGACATCCCCAACTCGACCCCGCTGGCGACGGCTATGCGGCGCAACCCGCCGCGATACAACGGTCTTTGGCGTCATCTACCCCCACAGCCTTTTTCATACACTGTGGAGTGCTGTGAACCTCGCACTCGTGGCGTATGTCTGTGCCTGCGTGCCGTACGTCTCCAGCTTTTACTCGCTCGCGGTACACTGCACACCTACACACCTACTTGCTTCTCATTTTCGGGATAGGAGTACCAAGCCAGCGACTGGGTCCTCTTCGACGCGATCTCGGATGCGCTCTACGGCCTCGACATTCTCATTCGCTTTCGGTGATACTGAGGCGTTGGTGCGCACTTTATCACGATACTGTGTGGTTAGAACCGCGTACATGGACCCCAAGTCTGGTGACGTGGTCGCGGACCCCGACGGATTGCCACGCGGTATCTACGCGGGTGGTTTGCCTTTGACGTGTGCACGACGCTGCCGTGGGATACGCTCTTTCATCAATTGGACGCGACGCAGTCCCGTGCAGCACAGTTCCCGCGCATCCTTCGCGTCTTTCGCCTTGTCCGCATCGCCAAAGTGCTGCGCGTGCTCCGGGTACCCTTGGATCGTGTACCATCATAGACTTACGGAGCTACTGTAGATCCAATCGCTCATTGACTTTTGCGAGGACCAGTTCAATATCAACCGCAACTACATTGTGGTCTCCAAATTACTGCTGACCATCGTGCTCGTGGCCCACTTTACAGCCTGCGGCTTTTACGCGCTCGGAACCACCGCCAACGAGCAATATGCGGCCGGGCTCCTCAGCGGCGACCCGACCTCGTCCTGGATCGCGTACGCTACGTTCACCAAAAAGTATCCTGCTACCGTATATTACCGAAATGCACGAATGGTTGTGGTGATTAGGATCTGGAAATTGTCGTATTCCAAGCCCGAAATGTACACGTCGACGCTCTATTTTGCCTTTACGATGATGGCGACGGTCGGGTTTGGCGACTTTACCCCGATTACCATCGTCGGTGAATTGCATTGAATGGTCATTTTCTCTCAACCAAACGTGTAGAATGAACGCATTTACACCATGTTTGGCATGGTCCTCTCGGCCGGTACTCGTACATTGTGCGATTCAAAACACAAATTGTCCCGTAGGTACCTACGCGTTTATGATTGCGAGCGTCTCGTCGAGCGTCGCGTCGATGAACGTGACCAAAAATCGCTATTTCGAACGCCTCAATGAGCTCAATGCGTACATGGAGTCCCGGGAGCTGCCCGCGCCACTCGTCCTGCGGACAAGGCGGTACGCTCGCGCAACATATTCCGGAATTTAATCTTGCACAAGGTATTACCGCTATTTTCTCCAGCACAAGACTGTGTACGACGAAAGCCGGATCCTCAGCGACCTCTCGACGACGCTACGCGAAGAAATCACCGAGCACTACATTCACATGACGATCAAAAACATTGCGTTTTTCCACGGTACAACCTTATTACACAATGAAAAACACCCAACATTTTGTTTAGATGTCCCCAAAGGCTTTACCGCTTTTGTCGCGATCCACCTCAAACCGCTCTTCTTGCCGCCACACTCGATTGCGCTCAAGGTACGACTTGCATCCACGAGCTCGTCGTTGAATGATGCTGCAGATGGGCGACGATGCAAGTGAAATGTTCATTGTCGCCCGTGGCATTCTCCAAGTCTACGAGCCCATTGTGGCCAAGGTAACTTGTCATGTCTCATACGAGAGCTGCTCACGCGGCGTAGGACGGGTCGTCCGCCGGCGACATTGAGATTTCTCTCATATCGGACGGCGATCATTTTGGGGAAATGGCGCTGCTGCTCGAAGAGCAACAGAATCTACGGTCCGCCAGTGTCCGCGCCAAAATCTACTGTGAGCTGCATGCGCTCGACTACAAGAAGCTGCAAACCGTACAATTTGTTTTTCAATTCTAAAAGTTGGGAACTGAAAATGGCGATAGGGCCTCGCGCGATACCCGTCCGCGATGGACAAGCTCATGCGGGATGCCCTGCGGCGCAAAATTTTGCTCACGAATCTTCGATCGACCAAGATCTCGACCCTCCTCGCCAGCTCCCCCAGTACGTACCGACTCACACATACCTCTCTCCGAAATGCAATGGCCAATATGCTGATTATTAGAACGACCCAAGGAGAGCCCAACGGGGCGCTCGCAACGTCACTACTCAATAAAAGCGCGGTTCGCAGGCAACTCGCAGGAGTCAACCAGCCACCTTATTGGCTACTAATATACGCCGAGCGATCCAATACCATATGTGCTGTTGTATCGCTATATTGCTCCAACACAGCGTTTACGGAATGATAGCAACGGGGCTAGGGTAGATCCCTGAGACTGCCAAGGCACTTGATGCGAAGCAAGCAGTACACGCCGAGCCAGCGCCGGAGCTCCAAGGTCCTCCCGACCAACCAAGATGCGAGCGACGACGGAGGTCCATCGTTGGACGAGGGCTGCGACGTCGGCTTCAAGGACAGCGAGCGTTGGATCTTGTACCCCAGCCACCGGTTCCGCGTCGTATGGGATGCTGTCAACCTCGTCTTGCTCGCCTACGTGTGCACCGTCGTGCCGTACGTCTCGAGCTTTTACTCGGTCGCGGTACGCTTTCGCATTGCATTCACCTCTTGCGGATGTAGCTTGTAGGACTATCAAGTGAGTCAGTGGGTGATTGCCGACAACATCACCGACATGTTGTACGCATTGGACATTATCATTGTGTTTCGGTAGACAGTTCACATGGATGGATTCATGATAACAATGGTGTAGCTCGGCTTACATTGATTCCAAGACGGGCGACGTCGTGTCGAGTCCGCGCAAGATAGCCTGCATGTACGTCCGTGGCTGGTTCGGCTTTGATTTGTTTGCGACGTTCCCTTGGGACACGGTGGTTCGTGCGCTCTGGGCCGCGGAAACACATGCGACGCAGCTGCCGCGGCTCTTGCGCGTGCTTCGCCTCACGCGCATCGCCAAAGTGCTTCGAGTGCTCAAGGTACACACGATTTTTCTACTTTTCCGTGCCCATGAACTCTAAATTTTGAAAAATTAGGTGCAACGATTTGTGGAATTTTGCGAAGACAAGTTGAACATCAACCGCAACTACATTGTGGTCTCGAAGCTACTCTTGTGCATTTTATTCGTCGCGCACTTTACGGCCTGTGGCTTTTACTTTATCGGGACGACCATGAACGGCGACTATGCGACCGGCATGGCGGCCCACGATCCGTCCACGTCTTGGATTGCGTACGCCACCTTTGCGAAACAGTACGTCCTCCTCTCTGTACATTTGCTCAAGTCTTGGACTTGATTTTGTCTAGCATTTGGCAGACAACCTACTCCAAGCTCGACATGTACATTTCGTCGCTCTACTTTGCCTTTACAATGATGGCGACCGTGGGCTTTGGCGACTTTGTACCCGTGACCATCGTACGCACGCCCTAGCCCTAGGATCGAAATGATGATACTTGCGTAGACGGAGCGCATGTTTACGATTGTCGGCATGGTGGTGTCGGCGGGTACTACTCAGTATCATACATTGTGCGATTCAAAACACAAATTGTCCTGTAGGTACCTACGCCTTTATGATTGCGAGCGTCTCGTCGAGCGTCGCGTCGATGAACGTGACCAGAAATCGGTATTTCGAACGCCTCAATGAGCTCAATGCGTACATGGAGTCGCGTGGCCTCCCTGGGCCGCTGCAACTCCGCACGCGACGGTACCGCTATTAAGTAATGCTTGACAAGCAAGCAAGTCCGGTTCCTAGGTATTACCGGTACTTTTACAGCGCAAGACCGTCTACGACGAAAGCCGCATCCTCGAAGACCTCTCGTCCTCGCTGCGCGAAGAAATCACCGACCACTACATTCGCATGACGATCAAAAACATCACGTTCTTCCAAGGTACCCTACCCCCATTTCCTCATTTGACCCGCACGCGATTCTTACTTATATGCTGATGTAGATGTACCCAAGGGCTTTACGGCCTACATTGCAGTCTACTTGAAGCCACTCTTCCTCTCGCCCCACTCGACCGTCCTCAAGGTACGACGACAGTGAGTTTTTGATAAGGGATAGAGGCCGCCTAGATGGGCGAGTATGGCAGTGAGATGTTCATCGTGGCGCGTGGCGTTCTTCAAGTGTTTGAGCCAACGCACACACCAGTTCGTGGATGCTATATTATTCCTGCAAAGCTTAAACAAAAATTGGTGCTAGGATGGCGAGGAAGCTGACGACATTGAAATTGCGTTTTTATTCGACGGCGACCACTTTGGCGAGATGGCGCTGCTGCTCGAGGAGCAGAAAGGAAAGCGCACGGCGAGCGTCCGTGCCAAAATCTACTGTGAGCTCCACGGTCTCGAGTACAAGCATCTGCAGACGGTATGTCATTTTTTTGCACTTCACTATGTTCAATTATCCATTGGACCCATGTAGGGTCTCACGCGGTACCCGTCGGCGATGGACAAGCTCATGGGTGTTGCGCTGCATCGAAAATGCCTCGTGACCAACCTCCGCAAGACGAAGATCACCAACCTCATCACCAACGTGCAGAGTATCAATCCATCAATCTGTCTTGCATGCATAGGACAATGTTGTCCACGTGTAGAGAAAACCATCGACAAACGATTCAAGAAACTGGCCGCCGAGAAGCGCTTCCAGCGCGACCCAACGTCGACGTGGGGTCTCCCCCGCCTCTTCAAGCGTTAGCACCGTATACTCGTTTTTCAGTCACATAATCCAGCGCTTCATGGCTTCGTTGGTCACAAACATGACTGCAATCGACGGGATGACCTTGACCGAGTTGGGAATCAGGCCCTTGTAAAAGCCGCGAATGCCTTCGTGGCGGTAAATCGTCGTGACTGCATCCATCGTCCCATTGTATTGCTACCCGCGTTTCGGATCAGTATCAATATATCAACCCAAACGATGACACATTGATCTACCTTGTCGCTCAACGCCGTCATTTGGAACCGACGCCGCATAAGGTCAAACGGGTATGCGGCCGACTGCCCGCACGCACCCGCGACTGCGCCGCAGCCGAGGAGGTACAGCATATCTGGGCGACCGCTTGCGTCCAGCGGCGCTGACGCGCGGAGGCTCTCAAACACCATAAAGTTGAGGCCGACGTACGGCGCAATGCCGACGACCGTCGGGCTCATGCCTCGGTAGAGCCCCGTGACGCCCTCGTGCTGCACGGTCACTTTCAGTGCATCTAGACGGCCATCAACCATCATCATCACACGGAGACGTACGCCAAATGCCGTGGTACTGCTGCTTGGTCATCGCGTCGGGAACGGTCATGCGCGCGCGGATAAAGTCGAGCGGGTATGTGACGATGACGGACGCGACGCCGGCGATCGAGCCCGCGAGCAGCTTTTGCAGGGACGTGAGGTCCTTGGCGCCGTCCGAGACCAGGATCGGACGCAGCTTTTCAAACCTACAAGCAAAATGTTGCATCAGCGATATGCACCGCATTGCATTCGAGAAGGACAAGCATAGCAGTACATGGCAAACTGAATCGCGGCATAAGGGAAGACTCGGACGCAGTTGGCGCCGTTGCCCTTGAACATGCCTCGCCAACCTTCTTCAGCCATGATCTTGCGCAGCGACTGGAGCATGCTGCCATACTGCTTGGGCTCGGCCGACGACGTCTTGAGCATGTCCTGCACTTGGTACAGAATCTTGAGGCGCTCGAGCGGCGCGACCGCCGTCCGGGACATGCAGCCAGCAACTAGATTGCACTTTGTATGGGAAAGATAAACGCATGAAAAAGGTCGTACCGCCGCCGCTCAGGAGGTGCTTGGTGTCCTTGGACAAGTACGACGTGGCTGGCGTCTCGGGCTTGGCGTCGACCATCTCTTTGAAATGTCAACTTGTGAGTCACCAATCGCGCGGTTTCAATTAGTGTGCTTGATGGCAATTGGTTAAATATAGTGTAATGTAGAAGATCAACGTCAATGCACTACCGGTATTAGCAAGGAGGTTGTGAGTCGTCTGCTATGCCGATGTGTTGGCATACATATTCAATCGCAGTGTGTGCTGAGAGCTGCAGCGTGGGTCAGGCACAATGCTGCATCGCGTCGGATAGCGTACCTGGTAGGGTGTCCACGCTTGGAATTGACACTATTTCATGCCTAGGTTGATTCCCTGCCTAGCCTCGTTCACTTGATGTATGTAAGCGAAGATCTCCGTATTTTATTTAATGTCTTGCGCTTGCGTTTTGTATGCTATTTTTAATAATGGATCAATTCTTTGGGTTGACAATAGAGGGTACATGTTTCCATTTGCAGGGATGACGATGATGATGCGGCTGGGCTTCCACGGAGCTCGTGGCCTCCACGCCAAGGCGATCCCGTCCGTCGCGCTCAAGCAGCACAAGAAGACGCTGACGCCAGACAAGTACTACGTTGACCATGGACCACAAGCCAGCGGTAAGCCTCTCTATGTAGGTTCAAGTCGCTCTCGCTGGCGTTCCTGGACAAGGTCGAGGCAGCGGTCGCGCCGCTCCTGCCACCCGTCAATGAGACCTTTGTCGTGCAGCGCACAGCGACGCCGCGTAGGCCAATGGCCGCCATCCACATCCACTCACATGCGATGCTAGCCAAGCTCGTGCTCCAGACGGCGACCCACGAATTCGAGATCGCTGTGCTCGCCAAGCCACAAACGATCGAGTTTACGTCGCCAGTACTACGCGCAACCTGCTGTACGTTGGCTCACCATGCGTACGGGCGGTAGATCTCGGGCCTGCGCACGTACATTTACAACGGCAAGACGCAGCGCTGGGAAGACGAGGTAGCGTGCGTCGTGGCCACAGCGGCGCCTCAAATTGCATTTGGTAGACCGACCGGCACGACGTCGAAGGGCTTCTCACGCGCGACCTCATGCGCACGTGCACGGGCATCCCGACCTTTTGAGCTTTTAACAGGTCCCGTGTGGGGGAGTGCGCTGGCAGGAACTTGTATAACGTTATCGGACATAAATGCGATGCGATGACTCGTGGCATCTGCGACAACAGCGCTTGCTCCTTCTGCAATTCAGTGCGATTAGGTGCGGAAACGCCTTATGTGCGTCATGTGCTCTTGTAGGTGCGTCGTACTTACTGCTGAGAAATACCAAGAATAGTGTCAATAACGTAATAGCACTTGAGCGAAACTCTAGAATCGCACTTTATGGGGCATGTTGGGCGCGATATGATTGGCTTCGACCAATGCTACTGCGCATCATTGGTCAAGATGGCCCGAATTATAGCCAATCGGTTGGCCGGATTGAGACACAAGACGCTGAATGAATCCTCCTGCAGGCTCGTAGTACCACCAACGTTCCACGTACCACGAAAAGCTACATAGCCGAGCTTGCTATTTATGCTGCCGCTTTTTCAACATCATTATGGCAGAACGCGCGTCGTCGATTGGCCGGCGCGGCAACCGCCGCAACGCACCGACGGTTGGCCTGGCCGCGGAGAAGCCGCCGACCGATGGGCAGGATATTGATGAGTACAGAAACGGCAACCGCTGAAAATAATGCGCTTCATACGAATCCCTCTGGCCCGAAGAAGCTTCCAAATGCGGTGCATTTCTCTGCCGAAGGTCAGGCGGAGGATACCACCGTACCCACCAGCAGCTCAACTCAGCACCCGGAGCATTCAGTTGTTGACTTGGACTGGCGACATTGGAATATCAAATTTGAACCCAGTAGAACCCTTCTCGGTGACGGGATCGGTGGCACTGCCCTCACGTCATGTCAGTGCCTCCGTGATTGGTTGCCACGCGGTCGTCCCGCCGTGCCGCACCGTGGAATTTGCTTTGCACCGAAAATCGCTGCCGACATGTGTGCAACGAAGGACCCATGCATACGCAGCGCGTTCGAACGCGATGGAATAATCCTGCGCGTGGACGAGAGGGTGAGCAAACAGGCTCGGCTATCACTCGATCGCTCTACTTGGTCGGCGGGTCAAAACCTCTTTGTTTTGATATCGAAACGGCGCGATCTTGCCCTTGGCGGCTATGCCGTATTAATAACCGCAGCTGCGGCTTCCTTGCACGATCCGATGCCCAGAGCGCGGTCGCTTCGTGCGACGACGTGCGCGCATTTATGCGCCTCCCATCGAGATGCTGTTGCCGCTATGACGATACCTTGGACGACAACATGGACACCCACGTGGCTGCACTTCTCTGCCTCTGAATTTAGCTCTTGGCAAAGGTGGGACCGCCGTTTCGGCGCTACTGTCCAGAGAGTACGTTATCGGGTCGTCCCGCGATTACGTTCGAAACACGCACTTTCAGGGCTTCCCAGATCCAGATTCCGATCATCACTTCGCACAAGGATGAGTACAGCGCAACTGAAGAACAGTATCGGGTTCCTCCTCAACCCGTACCCGACGCCAACGACCTTTTGTGCACGGGACGACGCGGCAATCCACGACTCTGTCCAGGCGCTCATCGATGAAGAGTTCAAGCACGTCCATTGGACCAAGCCGCTCTCGGTCCAGCGCAACCGGTGCTCGGTTGACGGCTGCACGACGGCGGCCGTGAGCAAGTCGCTCTGCGTTCGCCACGGCGTACGAACCGAGTACTTTCGTGGCGTGGCACTCACGATCGAGGTACCTTAGGGCGGCACCCGCTGCTCCGAGCCAGGATGCACGAAGCGCACCAAGCGCCACAACCGGTGCTACCTCCACGGTACGCCCAGCGCGACGCGTCGCTCTGGTCACTTCACGATGTCTTGTAGGCGGCTACGTGCTCTGCCACATTGCAGGATGCACGAGCAAAGCGAAGCGCCACGGCGTCTGCTGGGCCCACGGCGGCGGTACTCTTACTATAATGCACGCCGCGTCGCTAACATATGGTTGGTAGGTGCACCGTGCCGGCAGCCCGACTGCCCCAAGCTCGCAGCCAAAGGCGGCTTGTGCTGGACCCACGGCGGTGGCCACCGCTGCCACGAGACGGGCTGCGACCGGCGGGCGTACAAGCGGCAAAACTTCCTCTGTGACGCCCACGCCGTCCGCCGATAGAGCTGTGTGGAGTACAGTAGCAGTTAGGCTAGGGACAATGTGATGTGTGCGAAAATATTGAATGTCCAATATTAGAGTTGATGCAGCGTCGCGTCGGGCGTCGGGACATCGCCTTTGGACGGTGGCGGCAGCGCTCGATTCCACATGAGCCGCCAGCCCTTGACGTGCTAGTTCATAGTCACCGAGACGAGGTCAGCACTCGTTTTTAACACTGAAAAAGAGAGAACATACCTGCGGCGACGCTTCCGCTTTCCACGTCCCAAACGGACTCTGACTGAGCTCTTGTTCGCACGACATGCGCAGAATGTCGGACATTTCCCAGTCGGCTTGCTGCATGTACGCATCGGCACTCATCTAGAGACATCATCTGATGTCTGCGCTCGATCGATAATGCGACGTCGCACCTCTGAGTTGCTCTCGAGCACCAAGACGCCGTCGGTCGAGATGCACGACGACCGACCTTCGTACTCGACGTTTGGGCGCGGACTTGTGGCCGTCGTCGACTCCTACACCGATGTCGCGTCATATTTTTAGATGCCCAAGACGACGACGACGACGACGACGACGACATCGATCCTACCGGCGTCTCGATGCCGGTGCGCAATTGGCTGTAGTAGAGGACCCAGTCCGCGTGTTGCGACACCACGTCATGCGACCAGCGCACGTTGGGCGCGACCTACACGTCGTCGGTGATGAAATCGAACGCCGGTATGCAGAGACCGCCGGATTCGCGAGCCACGGATGCTGGGCCACGTCGTCGGCACTACACTAGCGTTCAAGCAGCGTCGATCGCCAAGACACGTACGTCATCCAGTCGTTCGGATCCAGCGACAGGAGGCGCGCCACGAGATCTTTGGCCGCGCGGCTAATGTGGGCGTGGCCCGCTGGGAACTGCAGCGGCTTGTGCAGCACGGAGTCCATGACGGCCTGGATCGAGTCGCCGGGAAATGGAAACGCCGCGAAGAGCATAATGTAGCTACATTTGCATGAGGCCTCGGAGAGTGCTGAAGACATACAGCGAGACGCCGAGCGCCCAGAGATCGACTTGGACCGCGTGTTGGAACGTCGACAACGTCAGTGCATTTTGTACGAGGATAAACGGCGGGAAAAAGCGGGCTTCTTGGAGCTGTCGAAGCAGCTTCTTGCTGCCTAGTACGCCATGAGCAAAGGGAAGCGTGCCTAACTCGGTACATTGGCTAAAGACCGTGCTCGGGCCTGCGCGACCGAAATCGACCAGCAGCGCCTACTAGTACGCGCCAAAGCAGCCCGCAGGAGGCGCAACCTTGGAGTCCGGATCGAGCTCGCTAAAAAGCATGTGCTCGGGCCGAATGTCGCCGTGTATCCAGCCGCGCTCGTGCAAGTGAACGAGGCCTTGGACAATGTCGGCCACCGCGCGGCTGAGCTCCGCCTCCTAAAACAGAAGTCGATCAGTGGACGCTGAATTCACGACAGCATCTCATTGATCGTTGTACCGTGAGCGAGAAGATCGAGGCGTGTGGCTCGAGGACTCGGCGCATGACCTCGCCGCCTTTGGAGAGCTCGAACGCGATCTCGACCTGCGGCATGATTGGTAGGACGATGCTTGGAGGGCCACAGCTGTCTACCGTGTTGGTCGACTCGTACACGCCAAAGAGATGCACGAGGTTCGGGTGGTGCAGCTTGGACATGAGGTGGATCTCGCGGCGAATGTTGCGCCGCTGCGTCGGGTGGGCGAGCGTCCCGCGGTCCATGACCTTGAGCGCAACGATCTCGCCCGTGCCGCGGTGCGTCGCGCGGTACACTTGGTGACTGTACTTGCCTAGTAGGCTGCCATGAGCGCACACGTACGTAGGCGACGCGTACTGTTCTTGCGGCTCGCGCTAATGAGCTCGGTGAGGTCGTACACGGAGACCGCTTGCTCCTTGAAGCTCAGGCTTGCGCAGCAGCCCCATGCAGCGCAGAAGCCATACCACCACATGTCGTCTACGCAGGCCATGATGTGCCCAATGCGCCATGCCATGCTGCGGTTGTACCTCGGGCGTGCTACGGCGGAAATGGAACCTCCGAGCGATGGCGCGGGAAAGTCCTTGGCTGCAGGCCGAAATGCGACTCGATTTCCTATGGCTAAAATAACGCAATATTAGGCCTTGCGACGTGTCTGTTGTCGTCAACATGTAGTCTTTGGTTGCGTTAGATTAGCCTGTGTCGATCTATACCTTTATACCAAAGGGAAAGGGAGCGTAAAGAAGGAAGTACCAGTTTCGCACACGAACTAACGGTGCAGTGCCAGGTGCAGTGGTGGCGTGCTCCAAAGGCCGACCGATCGCTGCGCGATGGCGGTGCCACGTGTGGGCAGTGACCTCTTTCTGGACTCTTGCCATGACGGCGCCGACGAGAGGCCGCGCGCCGACGAGCGCGGGATCATGCGGACCTCGTGCAACGCCGACGCGATGTCGATTTGCCCATGCTCCATGTATGCGAGGTTGTCACACTGCAGTCGACTACACGTCGCATACCTGCGCAGTGGCCATGCTCGGCGCATGGACTCATATGCATTGGGCTAGAGCGAGCAACGAGGACCAGGCGCACCGAGAGTACGTCATCGACGCCCATGCAGGAGGATGCGTCCAGTGTCAGCATTGTGAGCTCGTATGCTCTTTCCATTCGTCTCCATTAGTCAGCTTACGTCCCGACGGCGTCGACCACGCAATCGCTGTCCTGGTTGCAAGGTGCGATGCCAGTCATGGCAATCTTCCGGATTGTGTCAATTATCCGGATCACATCACGCTGGCCCCAATTGGTGGCCAACTCCATTTCGAGCGCAACTCGATGGCGACCGCCAAGCTCGCCGACCACTTCAAGAAGACGTCGCCGGCGCCGCCGACGAGCTTCCAGTTCTCGTTCCAGACAGACGCGCCGGCGCCCGCAGAGGCGGCGCCCAAGAAGCCGTCAAAGGCGGCGAAGGTGGCTACGACAAAGGCGGCGACGACGACCGTTGCCGACGTGGCAACGCAGCTCGAGGCGGTCACGGTCGCCGACACGAGCGCGCCGTCCAGTGCTAGTACCAAGAAGAAGAAGAAGGCCAAGAAGAAGGCCAAGAAGAAGGCGTCGGCGCCGGCGGTTGTCGTAGATGCGCCGCCCGCGTCGTCCGAGTTTCAGTTCCTCTTTAGCTTTGACAAGCCTGGCTTTTCCGAATCCGAGCTCGCCGAGCTGACACCCGAGCCGCTGAAGAAGAAGAAGCCCGTCAAAGCATGGGCCAAGCAGAAGAAGCCGGCGCCGGCGCCAATCGTGCCCGAGCCCAAGGACCCGTCGGGCACGACGACCTTTGTGACGCTTCGAAAAGCCAACGACAACTCGTCGGAAGTCCAGAAAATGCAGCTGCGCTACGGCAAGGGCAAGCGCATCGTCGCGCACCCGATCAAGAAGAAGCCGCTCGCCGACGTCAGTAGTACTGCGGACGCGCCGACCTTCAAATTTAACTTTTGAAAGATTGATACTTTGATCGTTTCCATGTCGTTTTGATGCCATGATGCGCGTCTTGGAGTGTCTTAAAGTTTGGCGCGCAACACGTGGGCCGCCACTTGCTTGAGTAGCATCTACGCACAGGTACGAGATGAAGTCGATTCGATATACATACGCATGTGGATCGTACGGCTTGGAGGTAGCGGCGCAGAAGCAGCAGAAAGAACGAGTGGCCCTTCAAGAGAGCGAGCAGCACGAGAATGTACCCGAGCGACCGCAGCTGCCGTTCAAAGTCCCGCGGCTTTTGTTGCGCCAGCCGATGCGCGAGGTACGCAATGCCGGCGTCCATATACATTTGAAGCGTGTCCACATCGGGCAGCGCTTGCCACTGCCTACGCCACCGGAGAACCATATCAGGAAATTCGATATGGATATCAGAACGTATTACGTGTACGCGGACTGGATCAACACTTGGACGTCCATCTGCGACGATGGCTGCACGGTAAACGTCGTCGGTGGAAGGTACACGCGCTCCGTGATGCCGAGGTGCTTGAGCGACAGGATGTCGTTGAGCGTTGCGCTCCCCAGCTTGGCAAACTCTGCGTGCATCCAAGATTTGTGCGTCTAGATAGAGCATACGATGGTGTACCTAGGCGAGGCGCTGCCTTCTTGAGCTGGTCCTGAAAGGTCGGAGATGCGGCGGCGAGAAGCGCGCTACAAACTTTGTCAGACAATAAAAGTGTTGTTGACATTCGTACAGAATCGCATCCGTGCAGATCCACGCCTCGTGGGGCGTCGGTAGCTTCTGGAAGGGCATCACCTTGACCTAGTATGCGCGGCTGCATGAGGCATGAGGATGCTGCATGCGTGTATCATCGCACGGCGTTGTGTGTGGCGAGCGACGTGATGAGCTGCAGGACGCGTGCAACGTTGTATGGTGTCCCGACAAACTGCCGAGCGTACTTCTACGTTGTCGCCATCGTCATGAGGATGAGGATGTTGTTGGATGGCGACGAGAACACACCGCCACGAGCGCTTGGGCCTCGGGGGACGCGCCAATGGACGGCACGCGGAAGATTGCCGGCTGCCGCTTGGGCAGAAGCACGCGCTCGAGTGGGATCAAAATGGCCTTGGGCGGGCCCACGTGCAGAGCTTCGGTCTCGCTCACGACAATGAGCTACGTTTGGTGTGTCAGACATCGTTGCGCCACGCGTGGGCACCGCGTGGTCGTGGGGCTGGTCGCAGACGTGGCGCACGGACGAGTACGCGACGCCGTTGGTCGTCACGACGATGATGTCGCCTAGATCACAGAAGCAACGCATGAGCCTTTGAGGCCATCGCGTATTGCGGTGGATGCACCCGGCAGCGTCTTCTTGGCGGCCAAGGCCGCGGCTTCGCGTTGCTCTTTGGGCGATCTAAGCACGTCCTGCAGCATATCGCGCGGACAAGAGTGTCGTACGTCTCTAGCTCGTTCGGGTTGACCGAGAGACTGTCGGGCGCGAGGAGCGAAGCCACGGAGAGCAGCCACTCGTCCGCGTTCGTGTCGAGCTTCATGCCACCGTCTTTGTGTGCTGGGGCAACCAATCCGGATGTAGCGCGGCGCCGGATACCGTGGAAAGTGCAATTTTGAGCATTACGCGATCCGCCGATGACGGACCCTTGCCGATGCGTCATCTTCCCATGCGATTCATACCTTGACAAGAGCGCCTAGAAGACCGCATGGACCGTGCAATGCAATAAAGCATGCGTGGGATGCGATGACTGTTGTCTCAAGGCAGCGTGATGCGAGGAAACATCCAAGGAAAGAAAGGCCAGCACCGATCGGGCGAATGATCATGCAGGAGGCACACCGCACAACGTGAACCAACGCTCCTGTGTATTGCGATGCGGTGAGACTGCACGAGCAGGCAGTGACCGTGCACCTCGGCAGCGTTGTGTCGATCCAGATCTGATGATCGCCGGGAATCAAACCCAGTTCCACTTGCACGAGGTGTCTCGACTGATCAACAGCTCGATGTGAATTCATTCCACGAAGCGCCTTCGCAGACACGAGCGCCTTAGAACGAAGAAGGACACTTGAACATTTTCGTGGATCGTTATCCATCCCGTGATTCATTCGTGTCCAGCTACTCGTCGTCGGATGGCGAGTCATCCGCGTTGTCGTCCACGATCTCGACGTCCTTGTCGTCGAGGAGCGTGCCGAGCTCGGAGCCTTCGCGCATCATGACGAGGCGGATTTCCGAGAGCGTGAGGATCTCGCCCGTGCAAGCATAGTGCTTTGCGATCTTGATGCGCGCGGCTTTGGGGTACTCGCCGTCGGCGTCTCCGCGGAGCGCTTGGACGAGCTGGTCGCCGGTCTCGCAGACGAGGTTGCGCACCTTGTTGGACGCGACTTGCAGCGCAAAGCTGCGCACGTTGCCGCATTGCAGACGCGCGTCGATCGAAAAGGAGAGCATTTCGCGGCCTTTGGATTCGCGCCACGAGCCCGTCTCTGCAAACTGCGGCGCGTTGCAGCCCTTCGCAAACTGCTCGATGTCCCTACCACAGCTTGACGTGACGTCGGTCGAGATGGATCGATGCGATACCAGAGATAGACAAACTTCTTGGCGTCCTTCGCGCACTTGGCCTTGCCGACACAGAGCTTGCCGTCGAGTGTGAGCCACAAAATGCGCTTTCGCGGGCGTCCTTTGTTTGGGTACTTGATGAGCTACAAGAGACATTGTAGTCGCGGGAGGTGGAACGATGGAGCGGTACCTCGAAGCCTTGCACGAAGAGCTGCCACATGGCCTGCAGGCGGCGCAGGCGCAGATCTTGCTCGACCCTGGCGGGGAGCGCACTTGTCGCCTCCTTGGGCACCACTGCCTGCGACGGCGCCTCCGTCGGCTTGGCGCCAAAGACACCTTGGAGGCCGTGCAGCACGGCCACCGATCGCATCGTCACTACAAGCGCTCAACGTCGAAGGCCTCGCGTGGCACATGTGTACATACTCAAGCTGAAGACGCGGGTCATGGGCTGGGATGAGCCATGAAGGCCGACACCCATGCTCATGCGGCGCTGCCGCTGCGGCGATGGCGGAGCTGCCTCGGTGGTCGCCATGTCCGTTGCCAACATTGCGCCCGTCCGTTATGCAGCAAGATATTGTTGCCGTCTCATCGGCCAATCACATCCGCGTTAATAATTCTGGCCAATCCGATACGTTGATTCTTTGCATTTTGTCCAATCGTTGCCATTCGGGGTGCCAACCATATCTAGTCTGCTAGGACAGCAAGCCAGGATAGCTCGTCGACAGAGGGCATATCGCCTTTACACATAGGTAGGCATAGCCGTCGTCGACCACTCCAGTGCTCTCCTTCTGTGCGCATGGAGCTGTAGTGTTTCGAGCCAGACAGGATAGACATTTCCACCAATCACAACCTCGCCAAATCCAACATTTTATCCAATGGCATGTAGGTTGCCATTGCGCAGCAGCCATGTCGGTGGATCCGATCCTGCTCGCCGACAGGACGCCGATGCTTGTCTCGCCTTTTGAGCGCTTTGACTTTGTGCTAAGCGACGTCAAGTTTACCGTCACCAGCGGCAGCGGGTACCCCGGCGAAGGCGGCGTCTACGTCGGCAGCCGCGGGCGGCTCTTCCTCTCGTCGTACCGGCTTGTCTACGTCGAGCTCGATGCATCGAATCGCCACTTTCGCAGCTTTTCGCTGCCGCTGTATGCGATCTACGCCAACCACCAGTTCCGCACGCCGCTGCTTGGGCGGCCCACGTACGAAGGCGTCGTGGCGCCGGTTCCAGGTGGCGGTCTCGTAGGGCACGGTCGCTTCAAGTGGACGTTCTTGAGCGTGGGCTTTGACGAGTTTCAGTCGTTTTACACTCCAGCGTTTGCCCATTCACGGGCACTACACGCTAGCGTCATGGCCCTCGAGAACCCGTCGATCGTCCAAGTACCAGGTACTTTATACGAACGTTGATACATATCCGAATCGTGACATCTCGTAAATTAGGCGCCGAGGCCTTTCAGCGAGCGACGCCAACCACGAAGCTGGCGTTCTGCAACCCCACGAATCCGTTCACGCTCTTTGTGTTGCGCCATCCGGTGCGTTCGGACAACGCAGCACAGGACACATTGGAGCGCGTTGAAGCGTAAACTGTACCATTACGTCGCTCTTGTGTGTTTGGTTAACAATTCGACAACAATGGCGACACGCCTGCGGTGGCAATCCACCTCTAGCGCGACCTGTTTTGAAAGGGAACGATGATGTGGATGGTACACGCAGCGGAGGGTCATTGCGGAGGGCGTAAGTAGCGGGAGCTTCTCTAGTGTTGCGGTGTCAGACCGATCCATGATTCGACCACGACGTGGTTCCAGCTCCAGGACTCAGAGTCGTCTTGGCGCAGCGTTAGCCATCGCGTCTCGGTCTAGCTGTTGCGCGATCATTTGCGTGCGATTTTTGCATGGAAGGTCGACGTCGCGGCCCTAGCAGCCTCGACTGTGTTGGCTGCATCTCCACGCCTGCCCTCTCGGCGTCCTACTACATTTGCACCACACGACACTGCTATTTCTTCCAATTCTTGCCAATATCGTCGTTCGTAGGATCGTGTACAGGTTGTCAATACTAGTGTACAAGTTGTCAATACTAGCAAGCACAGTGTCGGACGCCGGCGTTTCGTCTACTCGTCTCCCGAGTCGGATTCGCCACTGTCGTGGTCGCCTTCCTTGACCGGGCTCTCGGCGCGCTCCGAGCCTTCACGATCCAGGAGCGCGCGAACGTCAACCAGCGCGAGGACGTCGCCTGTCGCGGCAAAGTGGCGTCCGAGGCGGCTCCGCACCACCCGCGGGTAGTCGCCGTCGCTGTCGCCGTGAAGCTGGCTCAAAAGCACGCTGAGGTTCTCAACGAGGATGTTGCGCACGTTGTTCGAGTTGACTTGGAGCGCAAAGTAGCGCAGCTCCACGGAATTCTTGGTGCGCGCCGCAATTGAGAGACACATTTGCTCCTTGCTTCGGGCGTCGCGCCAGCTCAGCGAATCCGTAAACTGCGGCGCGCTGCAGCCTTTCTCGATCGTCTCGACATCCCTACGCACGTCGTCCCTCATTGTTTCGGATGGGAGGGGTACCAACCAAAGGAGCATGAACTTGCCAGCGTGCTTGGCGGCTTTGGATCGACCAACGCACAGCTTGCCATCGAGCGTGAGCCAGAGGATGCGCTTGCGCGCACGGCCCGCTTTCGGGTACTTGGTCAGCTACATTCGGGTTGGATTGTGGAGTCGGAGGAGAGGATTGCGTACTTCAAATCCAGTGACCAAGAGCTGCCAAATGGCTTGAAGGCGCTGCCGCTGGGCTTCCTCGTTCTCGACCTTGTGCTTGGACACGAGCTGCGTCTGCCGGTCGCGGAAGAGACTCTGCATGCGCGTGATGCCCGAGTGCACACTGGGTAGTTTCGCTACCCATGGGATTATGTTGTCGTCGTTGTATGCAGTGGCCTACCGGAGCTCACGGCGTGGCCCAGCAGATTGGCCGAGCCCAGCACGTGTGGGTTGTTGGCGTTGGTAGCCACCACGTCGACGTGCACGTCCTTCGTTGCCACGTTCTCGGTCGCGTGCAGACGCGCTTGGAGGCTCATTGCACTTTTTTTTCTGAAACCACTTGATTCAAAAGGCGCCAAGGTGGAAACGGGTTTTACAATACACGTTTAAGATCATTCAAAACTCTCACTTTGATGCGTGGGCAGACGGAGGAGCTTGCGCTCACACCATTCTTCATGAGGCCTGAGAGCCCGAGCTGTTCTAGGAGGCCCTCGTATAGCAGCCAGAGCGCAACTTTATAACCCCAGCAAAGCACCAAGGTCCCAACGACCAAGTGGCGGTGCCAACTCCCATGCATCTTGGCGTAGCGCTGCGTATGTGACGTCTTGGAGTTCGTTTGTGCTAATTTGATTTAAACCCAAACACGTTTGATTGTTTGATTGAATGAAAGCACCAAGGGCACGTGGTGCTCTGAACGCCCCGGCTACTGTGCTCATTGCGCCCTTCCTCGTCGCTCTTCGTACCTCAACGAGTTTCATTTTTTCGTTGGCCGTGCGCATCGATCTTATGCGGCAAAAGCTCTCCGTCGTCGCGAGCCCGCCACGCTGGGATGCATCCTCGACGTGGGCTCCGTCTGCGGCAATCTCGCCAATGTACATATCACAGCCGTGTGTCGAATGCATCACATTGCGGCGAAAGCGGTGCGTTCGACAAGCATACCGTTAAAGGTAATTCGCCCAGCGCGGACGCCGACCGAGCTGGACGCCCGCCACCAACGCCACCAACGACTCGGTAGTTGTCTTCATCCTCGCGTACACAGATGCACCGGTACTTCGCTTACCAGGATTCCTCCGTGGACGCGCAAGCTTCGTCCATGGCACTGTCCACAGGCACAAGAGTTCTCTTCGTTGCCGTCGTCCTGAGCCGCACCCGCATGCTGCATAGAGACCTATAATGGCGCATTTTCACATCGAGACAGCACGAGGGTTAGGGGAAAAGGGCTAGGGTTATTAGTCACCTCGGCACCCTTGGGTGACCTGCCCGTGAGGTACTACGGGCTTGTCACATGCGCGCTGCGATGACGCACTAAGCGCTTCGTATGGAGCGCTATCTGGGCCGAGTCGAAGCGAGTAGTAGGTCGCATCAAGGGCGCACAAGTTGTATGTGCTTGGTAGACGATATAGCCACGATGGTCGCAGCGTCACAGTTAGTTATAGATATGCAGAAGTGTCTACATAACAATGTAGCTATCCCGCGCGCCTTCTTCAGTCGTCACGTTCAAAAACGATGGGTTCTTGGATCGGCTGTCTTGGCTCTCGGCGCGCGAACTGCGGCGCGAGCTCTAGGATAAAATAGCATCAGACAACTTGTCCGTCTTTGGAACGAGCGAATTGTACCACGCGCGATTCGAGGCCACGCGTAAAGGCGCCGAGCGCTTCTTCCGAGAGGTACATGGCTTCTTCGTCCGACTTGGGCGCGGCCGACGGGCGAGGGCTGCCGTCCGACGCCTTCTTCTGCACCATTTCGCGGAAGAGTCCAAACGGGTTGGCCATGAGCGCCGCGTACGAGCCCTCTTCGGCCAGCGTTCCGTTCTGAAGCACGAGAATGTTGTCGGCGGATTGCGTCGTCGCGAGACGGTGCGTCACCTATGCCATGTCTCCGTCATTCATTTCTTGAAAACTCGCGTAAAATTACCGAAAGAATCGACATGCCCCACGACGCCGTGAGCTTCTTGAGCGTCGCGACGACCTGCGCCTCCGTCTCCGTGTCGAGCGCCGACGTGGCTTCGTCCAGAATCAAGAGCTTCGGCTTGCGCACCAGCGCCCGCGCCAGACAGATGCGCTGCATTTGGCCGCCACTGAGCGAGACGTCGGCGTGCTGGCCGACGACGGTCTCGTACTGCATCGCCAGCTGCGACACGAACGCATGGCAGTTGGCGAGCCGTGCGGCCTCGATGCAGTCTTCGAGTGTCGCGGTGGGCCGGCCATAGCTACATAAGCATCCACTCAATATTGTTTCTTGTGGTGTGGACAAAGCTACCGAATGTTGTCGAGAATCGTGCCGTTGAGGATACCGCCATCTTGAAACACAACGGCCACTTGGCTCAAGAGGCTCGCTTGCGAGTAGTTGGCGATCGGAGAGGCGTCCCAGAGAATCGACCCCGCGCTCAGCGGGTAGACTTGCAAGAGTGCATTGAGGAGCGAGCTCTTGCCACACCCACTGGGCCCGACCACGCACACATAGTGGCCCTACATTCGACTGTGTGTGAGTCAAAAAATAAAAAAATCAAAAATCAAAAAGGATGCGCACCAGCGGAATCGAAGCACTAAAATCATGCACGATTGGCGCGTCAGAACTCGGGTACTGGAACGACACGTGCTGAAAGCGAATGTACGATGTGAGCATCGGAAGCGACGGGAGATCGTCGGTCGTCGGCGACGACGCATACCGCTACAACAAGTGCATGTCGCTTCGCCACACGTGGCGTCGGTCTCTACCTGGTACAGAATCGTGTCGAGGCGCTGGAGACTGGCAGCATTGCCAATCGCGACGCGCATGAAGCCGCCGAGGACCGTCACGGGCGTCGAGACGCGGCTGAGGAGCGTCACGACCGAGAAAAAGTCACCCGCCGTCATGTAGCCTTGCCACACCTACGTCCCACCATGAACACCACCCAATCATCAAACACAAACGTACCTTGACCGCCATGCCGCACGTGATGATCGCGACAAAGAGGAACATGGCTGACTCGACGTAGATCTGGACGAGGCCGCTCCAGAAATCATTGCGGAACTGGGCTTCGCGCAGCGTGTCAATGGTATTTGAAAACTTGCGAAGGAGCGGCGTCTGGATGCGGTAGGCGCGGACGACCTTGTGGCACCCGACCGCGTTCTGAAACTCGGCAGCGGCAAACGCCGACTTGGAGCCAAACGCTTGCGACTGCGTCGACGCAAACGTGCGCGGTCCCGACATGACCGAGATGATGACAAAGCCAAAGCTCATGATGGCGATTGTGGGCTCGAAGAAGAAGAGGGCGCCAAAGCCGAGCGTGATCGACACGACGGGGTAGATGAAATTCTACCATGGCATGGTTGAGCCTTTCACTCCTCTGAAAAAAGAGTACAAAATGAGAAAAAAGATGAAAAAAGGGAGAAAAAAAGAGGAAAATCGAGAAAACACGTACCCAAAACACAGCTTGCCACAGCGTGTTGACGCGCGCAACGTCCGAGGCAAAGAGGTTGTTGAGGTCGCCTTCGGATCGCATGGCGTAAAAGGCCGTCGACTCGTGGAGCAAGAGCGACACCAACCGGTTCTGGATCGACTCGGTCGCGCGCGACAAGAGTCGCGACTGGCAAAACCCCATGAGCGCATCCAAAATTACAAATGGAACGCAGAGGCCGCCGAGGCCAGCGAGACCAATCGTGAGCGTCCGGTTGGGCTTGACACCCGGCACATCGATGTAGGTGCCAGTGTCGTCCAGCGTCTTGTTGTTGAAACGCAATTCGTGTTCGAGATACGGCTTGATGCCTTCGCCCGTCTTGTACATGGTGAGCGACGAGACGGGAAATGCGTAATCGCCGAGGATCTGGAGCAGGTACGCGAGGATGGGTACGAGGGTCGCGTGGAACAAGACGATGAGGAACGTCGCCAGCATGAGCATCTTTTGGTTCGACCAGTGGCGGTAGGTCGAGCCGAGCACGTCTTGGATGCCGTAGGCAACGACAGGCGTCGTGTCGAGGCTCTGGAGGTGCTGGAGAAACGCGTTGATCGACATGTCGGCCGGGCGGTGGAGCACGGCTTTTTCAAGAAAAAGCTGCAATTCGGTCGTGGTGAGGAGACCGTCGTCGTCGCCGCAGAGGATCGCGAGGTCCGTGGTCATCAACGAGAGCGCTTCCTACGCATGGCTTTGATATGAGCAAGGGGTCGAGCGCGCGCGCACTTGCGTCATGCCCGGCATCGAGCGCAGCGTGGATTTCAGCGACGCGACCGAGACCGTCGTTGCTTTCGCCGGCGTCTGCAGCGAGAGCGAGTAGTCGCGGGCCTGCGACTTGAGCACAAAGCGCAGTGCGACTGCGAAAACGTAGGCGGCGGCAAAGTACTGTTCGATCTGGTTGATCTTGAACTTGTCGTGGTACTCGTCCATCTCCTTGCCGTTCAAGTCAATGCGCCAGTTGTTGCGGTTGTCCTTCTTCCAGTAGCTACACAGTCGTCGCCTTTACACACCATAGCAGCGTTCGAGGTGAATGTACCGGCAGCCTAGCAGCGCGGCCATGAGCGCAAACGCCGCCAGGTCGAGGCACGAGACGACCGACGACCAGAAGTGGCGGCCAAGACAGGCGATGCGCAGGAGGAGCTCGAGCGCGCAGAGGCCGACGGCAGCCGTCGAGAGAAGCCGCGTGTGCTTGGCGACTTCAAAGAACGTGTACTGTGACGTCATGGTCGTGGCAACGAGGTTGATGAAGAAGTCAAGGAAGAGCACGAACTGCACGAGCTTGAAGGGCACAACTGGTCGAGCGCCGCCATGCGCCGGAGCGCGCTCGAGGCCATCGCCGCCGAGTCGGACCCGAGGAGCTGGCGCACGTGCATCTGCTGCTCCTTCTCGAGGACTGCGTCGGACGCCGACGCCGACCGCTGCTGGCGTGCCATGCTTGGTCGAAATCAAATTTTGACAATTCCACTGCCTCTGGTACAGTAATACGCCAGCTGGGCATCGCCTGTCTTTTTATAGCTTGGTATTTGTATCGACATGGAATAAAATTGCGACAGGCCATTCCGCCCCAACAGGCAAACTGGCGCGCTCGTCGCAGTCAACGATCGAGTTTGCTGTTCGTTAGTTAGTTAGTTGATTTGCCAATGGATTAAGGTCGTCGACTGCACGGCAAGTGTGTATGTACAAGGTGCCCAGGGACCGCGACGAACGGCCCGCGCGTCGACGTGCTCAGATGGCGTCCTGATTCGGGCGTAGACGACGACGTAGAAATGGTCGGAATCCACTAAACCACATGCCTGCGGCCCGCACAACCACGGCTTTTTTCAAGCGAAACTTGAATTTCATGAATTTGGAGGTGACGAAAAATTTCACGAAAAGCGATGATCGACCGGAGCTCGGTGGCAGCGAAGCGGGTACTACCACGGACACGGCGTTGGACACACCACGTCGTCGCACAGGTCCCGCTCCTCGGGACCGAGCCGTTGTTGCATGCGAAGAGTACCAGCGTAAGCATGCATGATGGCGCATGTCTGCGGCTTGTGATCTCGCAGCTGCATCGATCGAGGAGCAGTTTGACGACAGTCATCAATGTGCGGGATAGTACGTACTTCAAGCTTTATGCACCGTTGCCGTCCACACATCATGCACAAGCTACACCAAGAGAGAATCCAGACCTCAAAAATGCAGAATAGAGTTTGGGTTGATTCGACTCTTCTCTTGGTGAAACCTGACACCCTCGCTCGAGCGAGGTCATATGCCAAGGTGGGTCGGGATCTGCGGTTCGGCTCGGATCCTGCGGTTCTCTGCTACGAACAACTCGCTTCGATTTGCACGCCGGGTGCCAAGGGACTTGAGAACGACCTCGCATGTGCCATTGCGCAGAGTTGCCAAAGACCTTTCTGACCTCTTGCGCAAGAAGCCGGCACCAAAACGCTCATGCAGCTATGCCTTGCCAGCACCCATGACACCTCGTTCGTGCCGTGGTGCTGGCGTAGCACGCGCGAAATCTCTTGATGACCACTCCGGAGACGGATGACGCCAGCCTCTTCTGCTGCGCCATCCATACGTAAAACGTATGTGTCATGTGCGGCCACGCGGTTCTCGTCGCCCGTGAAGGGGTCGTCGGATCTGCCGTCGGGTCCAAGCCAGACAAGTAATTGCACTTTCCAAGTCTCGAGATGGATTGGCTAGAATTTAACCAATCCCGTACCGGTACCAATGATTCCGAAGCATACGACGCGATGATTGGCGCATTTCAGCCAATGGCCTTGGCCCTTGACAAATCTTCTGCCAACGAACAAGCGGAATTCGACTGACATCACGCGAGCGCCGCCGGACATGGGCGCCATCTTATTCTCCTCGCTACTCATTTCTGAAGTGCGGATGACTTACACAGCCACGTACACTGCGCCGTCGAGCCCATCGATTGCGCTCAAACACTCGACGGCTGCGTCCCCCGAGATCTGCCTCGACGATGCCAGCTTTGTCACACACCGCCGCGCATCGCCGTTCGGCACGCTCCTCGGCACGCGCGACGGTGTCGAGGTGTACTCGAGCCGTGGCGGTAACCGCGGGAATTTCAAGTCGCACTTCCACAACGGTCACTTTACGGGCGTGCGCTGGCAGTGCGTCGAGCTCGCGCGCCGGTACCTCCTCGTGCAGTTTGGCGTCACGTTCGAGTCGATTGGCTTTGCGTATGAGATTTTCGAGCCGACAACCCGCTTCGCCAACGTAGCAACGCGCTTCTTGGAGCCCGTGACGCGCCATCGCAACGGCAGCGCGACGCGACCGACGAAAGGCAGTCTTCTCATTTGGAACCACGGCGGCATCAACACGTACACGGGCCACGTCGCCGTCATCGTCGACGTCCAGGACAGCCACGTCGACATCATTGAGCAAAACATGGACGACACGATCTGGACCGAGACATACTCGCGCCGGCTACGCGTCGTGACGGACGGGCACTCGCAGTATACGATTCAGAAGTTTCATTCGAACGAGACGATCCTCGGCTGGGTAAGCCTAGCCACAGAGACAACGGCTGCATGACTACGGCAGTAATCGCTGCCGATAAAATACACAATTTGAGACATCTTGTATACCCTCCTTCAGTTAACTTAGTACAAAGTTGGCGACAGCAGCAGCAAGTTGTACGCGCACGGCTCCGTGAATCTAGTATTTCTTTGTAAAGCTCTAGTAGCTCCAGCCGCGACGTCACGTCGTTGACACCATGTACTGTACTTCGGTCACTGGCGTCTCTTGAGGACCTCAACCAAATGCGTAGCTCTGCCGCCGATCGTGACGCCCGGAGGGACTTTACGCAGCTCGTCGTCTAAGCCTCACTCGCGGTCGCAAGCACTGCAGGCGACTGCAAAAGAGCCCACATGGTTTGGTTGATAAAAACAAGAGTATAAAATCGTAGCTTACGCACCCCTAGATGAACCGAGGGCCAAGAACGCGATGGCCGCCTGCTACAACAGTACAGTACTGCAGTAGTGGGGTCGATCTACTTGCGGCGGAGGAACTGGAGGATCTTCTGTTGCTGATATGCCAGCGCGACCTGCATAAAAGTCTTTGACATCTTGACCACGCGTTGCTGGTGCAAGTACTTGACGACACCCAGGTGGCCAAACTGAATCGCGAGCTCCATCGCGCGAGGCGTCCCGGACACCAACCCTTGCTCGTGCATGTACTTGACGAGGTTGACGTGCCCATGCCGCGCTGCAAGCTCGAGAGCCATCGGCGAGGCCAATGCCTTGCAACTCTTGTGCAAATACGTGAGCATCTCGAGGCCGCCGGCCGCAGCGACAAACTCGACAGCCAGCGGTGAGCACGTGGCGAGCGCGTGCGCATGCAGGTACTGAACGACCTTGAGGTGGCCGTTTTTTGCGGCATAGTCCAGTGCATGGCTCGTGCACCCTTCCTGTGACAGCATCCGTAAAGTACTGCGTCGGAGTGAGAGGAACAAACCTCGCGGTGCCGGTGAAGGAATTGGACAACGTCCAAGTGTCCGGCGGCGGCAGCTTCGTCCATCGCGCTCGCGGTGCACCCTTCGAGCCGGTGTTCGTGCAGGTAGGTTACGACGGGAAGGAAGCCATGGCCCGCAGCTTGGTCCATGGCCTGCGTCGTACAGCCTTCATGTCGGTGCTCGTGCAGAAAGGCCACCTACGCGATGATGTACGTACGTGATGACGTGGCATTGACATACCATGGCCAGATCCCCATGGAGGGCCGCTGCGTCCATGGCTGCTGTCGTACAGCCTTCGCTGCGCTTCGCATGGAGGTACTTCGTAATCGCGTCGTGTCGGTTCGCGACCGCGCCGTCCATGGCGGCTGTCGTGGCGGCTACAATTGATGTCGAGAGACACGATGCTAGCTCCGTACACTACCAAAGCCTCCGTGGCGATCGAGAAATTTGACGATATCCAAGTGCCCGTGGGTGGCGGCGCCGTCGACGGCGGCAGACGTTGCTAATACTGCCTTGCCCTGCACCAGCCACTTGACGACAGCAAAGCACCCGTTCGTGGCGGCGAGGTCCAGCGCATCGGCCGAGCCGACGATATGAAGCTCGGCCAGCAGCTGCAAGACGCGCAAGTGGCCGTGCGCGGCGGCCAAGTCGGCCGCGTCGTGCGTGAAGAGCGCCGGCCGGCATCGGTACAGATGCCCCACGAGCGCGAGCTCGTTCTCGACGATTGCAGCGTGCAGGACGTAGCGAGCATCACCGCGCGATCTCAGCCGCAACGATCGCTGCGCGCGGTCGTCAATGCCGTTTGGCTCGAGGAAGGCGCGCGACCAGGCCCTAGTACGCATGAGCCACGTAGCCGAACACGACGTGTGCACCGATAGCGAGGCACAAGCGGCAGAAAGACGCCGTCTTGGAACTGCACAATAAGGTGCAGGAACGTGGCCTCGAAAAGAACTTGGTGCACACACGACGCGCTGCTGTGACGCGCAGGTGCTGGCGTCGGCCGCATCGGCGCCGGCGGCCCGCGGTGGCGGCGCTTGCCCATATTGCCGTACGAAATGGATTGGTCGAGGCGTTAAACCAATCACAGCGCGGTATCATTGTCTAAACGCACTCCATTTTAGACGCGGCAAAGTGAGCAGGCGCGAGCAACGAGCATCCCATCAAGAAATATTGATCTCCTTGATCCCATGTACGACAGAAGGTCGCACAGTCACCTGTACAAACGAAGTGGTTGCACCGAGACGTTGCATGTCGTGTTGTCTGCTAACGTAATGAGCTGTGTCATGAAACTCCAGTCGGTTTCAGCTGGCTTTTCTCGTTGCCACCAATGCCACCGACGGTCGTGGCGCTGCCGCCGTCGCGATGGGACGCTGTCGTTGAGCTCTGTGGTGCCGCATACCTCGTGGTATCCATTGGCGCGAGCGTCGCAGCGCTCCTCGTGATCCGGCCGTACATGACCAACGACTTTTTCTGGGCCGGCTTTGGTTCGTCCAACACGTCCAGGGGCCTCTTGACGGTCTTTGAGACGCAGCTCACCCTCACGCCGCACCTGCCGGAACTCGACCTCTCCGGTGTCTCGCTCGCCCCGTCCGTTGGTCTCAACCCAGCGTACGCGCGCCTGATCTTCTACCGCGACCTCGCTACAATCGAAGCCGGGGTTGCCGGCCTCGCGCGCCTCGACGTGGCCAAAGTCACATACCTCATGGCGCCCTACTGCTGGGTAGACTTGGAAAAGCACTGGGAAATGGCGCACACACTGAAGCGCCAAGCGCGGTGTGCGACCCGGTATGCAGCCAACGGCGCAGTGCACCTCGAAGCGATTCTGCGCAACATCGACTTGGCGGCGTGGCTCGTGCAAAATGCCGCGCGCTTTGAAGCCCGCATCGCTGGTCCGATTGCGGTGACGCCTCATGGTGCCACGTGGCGGCAACAGCTCTACGCGCACGTCCGTCTCGCAGTCGCCGACGAAGTCGCGGTGTGGCGATCGCACAACCTCACAGAGTTTCATCTGCAGTACGCCAACTACGTCGGCCTCGGCGTGCAAGAAACCATATACATCACCAACGCGATGGGGTATGCACTGCCATGGCGCATCAAGACGCTTCCGAGCATGGCCGTGACGAGTGTCTGGAGCACCGCGTCGATCTTTGCGCCGCTCGAGTACGACCTTGTCGGGATCGCGGCGGGTGAGAGCCTCGTCCGCAACACGACCAACTTTTGGGCCGACATCAACCCGAGCGAAATTGAAGTCTTCAACGTCGGCGATCCCTTGGCGCCGGTGAATCAAGCGCTGCACGACCAGATCGGACCGCTCATGTCGATCGATCTGCGCTGGGTCGCCCCTCCGCCATCGCTTCTTGCTAGTGTGGGCGCCATGCGAACCGGCGTTCTAGCCGCGTTGCGCCGTCGCGACGCTACGTTTACAGGGCTTTGGGATGCGATCCCATCCTCCCCCGTGACACCGACGCCTCTGGCGTGGCGTGACCCAGCATGGGCCTTTCTTGGCGGCAACCCCATGTGCTACAGTGGCATGCCGTTGTCGTTTGTGCAAGAGACGTTTGGCTTTGACGATGCCTGCGGCACCCAGCAGCCCCTGACGCTACTCACGTCACCGTTTGGCGCTCTCTTTGCGGTCGCCATGGAAGCAGACAATTCGGTTTGTCGCACGACGCTGCCAGAGCACCAAGTGGAGGCGTGTTTAAAGCAGTTTGCAGCCGCCTCGGCAGCGTGGCGGCACCTTCAGCTCGCTATACCTCGAATCGAACCCATCGACGTTGACGCTGCCTACATTCAGTTTACAACACCAGCCACCGCGCCGGGCAACGTAACGATGGTCACTCAGCGGCTACTGGCGTCGGATTGGGCGTACTTTGGCTGGATGAGTGTGTACAACTGGGCGGTGAACGAGAAGGAAGTCGTGTCCTTCGAAGGCGATGTTCAAACGCTCCGCCTGATGTCGTACGCGTACGCGCCAATGGCGCGCCCGGAGCCATCACTGCGCTCGAGTCTGGCCGTGTACTTGGCGTACTGTGCTGCTGTTGTCACCGTTGGACTCGCGGGCGTTGCCATTCTCATGCTTCTCGTCGCGTGGTCCGCACGGTCCCGACGCAGTCCGTGGCTAGGCTTCAACTGCGTCGTCGGGTCGGTCTGGCTGAATCGCAATCTGCTCACGTGTCGCGCCATGACAGCTGCGATTTGCTTGGCCACTGCGCAGTATGGGCCGTCCGATCCAACGTTCCCAACCTTTGGGCTCGAGCCGCAACCAAAGTCGCTGCTTCTGTCGGGGCTTCTTGCCAGCGACGTCACATGGGCCACGGTGATCGCCCATGAGGCACTGCAGCCGCTGGCGCCGGAGCGGCATCGCTCGGCGCTGTGGCCCAGCGTAGCACTC
The DNA here is from genome assembly GCF_000151545.1 of Saprolegnia parasitica CBS 223.65. Lineage (NCBI taxonomy): Eukaryota > Oomycota > Saprolegniomycetes > Saprolegniales > Saprolegniaceae > Saprolegnia > Saprolegnia parasitica. Next base: position 63,686 of record NW_012156436.1, read on the forward strand.
ACGTGGCTGCTTTTGCTGCTTCTCGACCAGTTGGCGCCGGTCGAAGCAACGGCGTCCATTGCGCGATCGTGCTACAGCGTCAACATGGCCACCATGGTGTACTGCGACAGCGGCGTCGTGACACTCGGGTCGTATCCTCGCCTTGTGCTGCTCGGTGCCGGCAGCCTCTTCGTGCCACTTGCAGTGACGATGTCGCGCTTCTGGACGACCCGAACCGATGCCTCCCCCGGCCTTCTCTACACCTCCGCCTGCCTTGTCGGGCTCCGCGCCCACGACGTTGTCGACAGTGTTCCCAAGAACGCGATTGCGCGTCTCATGTGCGGCTTTGTCTCGGTGCGCTGGCGAGGTCACTGGACGACGTTCGACACCAAGCTATGGCGCACCGTGCCGTCCGAAACCCAACTCGCGTCGGTGGTGCCAGTCGCGTCAGTGGTGCCAGTTGCGTCAGTGGTGCCAGTCGTGTCGGCGGTGGTACACCTTTCCTCCATGCGCCCGCAGCGACCGTCGATGCGGCTTTCGTTTGCGATCGCGAAGCACGCGCGGCGCTGGTCGTGGCACGGCGTATCTCTTGTCGCGGGGGTGACCTACATGGTCTTTACACTCCTCGGCAACGTGACCTACCTCTCGCTGATTCAAGCGTCGCTCGCCAACGACTATTACGTCGCCGGCTTCAACAGCAGTGGCATGCACGCGTACCTGGCCAACGTCGTGAACCGCGAGCTTGTGTTCACGTCATCGGGGACCGTCGCCCTCGACGACGCGAGCCGCGGCGACATCAACCAGCGCTACGATAGCGAGGCCAGTTTGATTCAATGGGGCGCGACGCTGAGCAACCGGCTGCTGCTGGACCCGAGTGGCGTCGCTTTGGAGAGTGTCGTCCGCGACTTGCGGTCGATGGACCCGTGTCGGCTGCCGTGGATCGCAACGCAGTACTGCTGGCTCGACTTGGATCGCAACTGGGCCATGGCCAGCACAGGAGCGCGGCAAGCACGCTGCGAAGCGACAATGGCAGAAAACGGCGCCGTGTACTTGGAAGCCCCGCTGCGCAACCTGAACGACTGGGCTGTGTGGCAACGCTGTTGGGGCCATTCGTTCGAGATTGGCTTCGTCGATTACCTCCGTACGCTGCAAGCTGGCCAGACGTGGCTCCAGCGTGTCCAAGCCGTAGCCACGTCGATTGACGACGAAGCAGCGTTCTGGCGACGCCACGGCCTCACCACGTATGCGCTGCAGTGGCAAAACTACAAGACACTGGGCTTGACACATGCGTTTAACATCAGAAATGCGCTCGGGGTGACGTATGCGCTGTCGCTGGGGGATGTGATTGGCCGCTTCCACCCGACGCAGCAGACGTCGATGCGCGCCTATTGGACGCTGGCCAGCGACCTCTGGGCCGTCGCGACCAATGCGAGTGGCATCGGCGGGCGCAGCCTTCTAGCCGCGAGTCCCGCGTTTGCCTCGTCGAATGTATCGGGCGTGGCGCTCTTGACTCGCAATTTGACGCTGCCGAGTCCACTCCGGAGCGGCTTGGTGTCGTTTACAAGTCGTGTGGGCCCCTTTAACGCCGTCGACGTCGTGTACGTGCCCGTACCTGCCGTTGCGAGTCAGCTCTTCGCGACATTGACGCAGTCGCTCGCGACACTCGTGCTGCAAAATGGCGAGGCGCGCAATCGGTTCTACGACTTGGCGATTCCGAGTTCGATCTTTCACGCCCCCGGAGTGCTCATCGACGACGCGTCGGCCGTCGTCGTTGGCGGCAACATTCTCTGCGGCAACGACAACGCGGCGTACCCTGCCTCGGTCGCGTTGTACAAGCTCTTTGGCACGGATGGACTCTGCTTTGTCAACTTCGCCGAGCAGATCTACCCAACGACCCAAGAAATGGTGATCGCGCTCGCCGTTCACGAAGGAACGTCGTCGCCGACGGTGCCAGCGGTTCGTATTTGTCGCCTCAACAACGCCGCCGCCGCATCGTGCATCTCGACGTACGTCACATTGTCGGAGTTTCTCGCCGACCATGCGTCGATCTTTCAAGCGCCGCCGTTGCTGTCGCTGGCGGCGGCGGCCAAAGCAAGCGTATCGACGCTGAACGTCCAGCTCACGCAGTACGTCGACTACAACGACGGTCGTGGCGCTGTGCTCTTCAGCCTCCCGCTTTTCGACGCGGGCGATCCCGCGTGGGCTTTCTACGGCTGGTGCTACGTCTACGAGTGGGCGACTGGCGGGCGCGAAGTCGTTCGCTTTGAAGGTGACGAAGGCGCGGTCACCGCCATGTCGCACTACACCGTTCCTCAGAGCATCGCACCGGACCCGGCGACGATCCCGGCCAGCTTCGCAGCCTTTTGCCAATATGCCGTTCTGTACGTCACACTTGTGCTCATTGCAACGTCCGGGCTCGTGGCGATTAGCGTGGTCTACTGCCGCGGCCGCATCGAGGGCCTCAACTTTTTCTGCGTCAACCGGCTCATCGGGCTCGTCTGGGTCGGTCGCACGCTCCTCGTGCTCCGAACGATAACGGCGCTGAGTCTCTTGAGCACGGTGCCGCTGGCGCTGGTCCGCGTCGGCGGCGCCACAAGGCTCGTCACGCCCGCCGTGCCGTGGTACAAGACGATCCTCGCCGCGTCCGAAGTCACATGGCTGGTCTACGTCCTCAACGACGTCTTGAGCTGCGTCACGCTCGCACACACGGCCTCGTATGCGTTCAAGAGCTCTAACCTCGCATGGCTCCTCGTTGCGATCTGGTCGTATGCGCAGCCGCAGCGCGCTTCCTTTCTCTTGCAGCGCGACTGCATCCGCGTCGACATGGACGCGGGCCTTGTCTGTGTCGCCGGCACCATCGAGGTCGGTAGCTGGGCGCGCCTGCAGTTGGCCGTGCTGCTGGCCGCCGGTTGTGTTGTCGGGTGCTACCTCTACGATCGGTGGCGGTCTCGGACGCAAGCGTGCGCAAATATGGCCTCGGCGTTATCCCTGAACGCACAGAGTGTGTACCTCCTACAACTCGATCGCTGGACGCACGACGGCGAGACGTACTTGGACACGACGTCCGCGATCCTCGCGGGCCTCTTGGTGCTCGAGGTCCACGGACACTGGTGTATCTTTGACATCAAAACCTGGCGCTTCTTCCGCCGACCCCGGTGCCCGAGTCCGACGCCGCAATTTGCATTCGCGGTGCCTCTGCGCGACCTCAGCTAACACAAACAAAAAGGAGGAAGACAAAAGTGTTTCCTTGGCTACCGGTAATTAGGGGGTTTCAAAGTAAGAACGACCGAGGACCAGCGAGGTTGGTATCCTAGAACATGGTATCTTGGTGGGTCGACTCACCATCAGTAGCCCAAGCGTGGTGCGTCGGCGACCAATAATGGCTCTAATATCGACTAATGGTATATGCTGCGTCTTACGCATCTACTAGGGTTAAACAACTGTTGAGTACATGTATTACATAATTGCATTGCGACACTCGTGCCGTAGGCAAGGGAACAAAAAACTCCTGGCATTTATTGGCGACAAAGGGGAATTGAAGTGGCCTGTGCGTTGCAGCAATTGGATTGGCTAAAATAAGCTCGCCCGACGCGTTTGATTGGCTGTTCATTTCGACACAACGCGGATGGCATTGGCGTTGCCCAAGATGACGATGCCACGCGAGCAGCGGATCCTGGCGCTCGCCATCTTCCGGTCCGTGTACGGCCACTGCCGGCCTCGCATCCAGTACGTCGTGCCGGCCGCAGAGCCATGGCCGGAGCTCTTCCACGGCCTCGCGCTGGGCCGCCTCGCCGACAATGCGCGCTCGTCGTGCAAGATGCTCGAGCCCGAGAACTTTGCGCAGCTCGAAGCGATCGGCTTTGCGTGGGCGCTGCACCTCAACAACCACCGCATCATCGTCTCGATCAACGGCCGGCGCAACCTCCAGCGCGTCCAGCTGTCCGCGCTCGTCGCCGCCTTGCAGACCTATTCTGATCGCTTCGGCGACCTCGACATGCCCAACGACTTTGTCGTACCGCACGACGACGACGCGTGGCCTGCCGAGGCCGCCCACGTCGTGCTGCGCTTCGCGCCGCAGGCGCTCCGGACCAACTTTTACGCGCTCTCAGACGACGACGTCGCGAGCGTGCACGGCCTGTCGCTGTGCAAGGACCTTTTGCCGTGGACCGACGTCTTGCGCTTGCTCTCGCTCTACAAGATAAACACGGGCTGCAATTTCGTGCCCCTCGACTTTGTCGTGCCATCGACCGATGCGTGGCCGGCGTGCTACTTCGGCGCGACGCTTGGCGACGTTGTGTGGTACCTCGGCATCAAGCGCGCGCTGTTGCCGCCAAAGCGACGCGCAGAGCTAGCAGACACTGCGATTGCGTTCAACGTGCCGGCGACGTGGGCGCGCATCGTACGCGGCCTCGAGATCTACGTGGCCCACGTCGGCCATGCCATCGTGCCCAGTAGCTTTGTGATTCCGGACGAGTGGGGCCCGCAACTGTGCGGCATGCGACTCGGGCACTTTGTCGCCAAGCTGCGCCAAGCCAGTGCGCTGTGGCTGCTTCCGAAAGAGACCATGGACAGCGTCGCGGCCATCGACGCTTTGGTTGCGAGCGGCGCGCGCACTCCATGGCCGACGACGCAAGCCGTTAGCGCAACCGCTGTGGTGCGCACGCCGGGACCACTCGCTGTTGGCACGGAAGGCTTTGCTCCGATGACAACCAGCGACCGGCCGATGGACGTGCCATGCCACCGGCCGCGGGTGGAGCACGCGTACCCGCCCACTGAAACCATCAGCTACTACGCCCTGTCGCCGTCGATCGGCTCGCAATGCATGGCGGCTAGCGACGTCTCGCGACCTTCGAAACGCCCTCGCATGGACGCAGATGGCTCGCCGTCGACCTCGTTCCTGCAGCACGTCTCGGACGCGTCGGCGATGGCGTCGGACGATGGCCAGACCGAGGACGCACCGGAAATTGAGCCCGAGACAAGCGACGTTATCGACTCTGCGCCGCGGCGAAAATGGAGCTTTCAGGAGAAGCTCACGGCGCTCGGGTGCTACCGCGCCGAGCACGGCCACCTCGCTGTGCCGCAAGCGTTCCGCGTGCCACCGACGGCGGCATACCCTGCGTACTTGCATGGTATGTTGCTCGGAATCATCGTGTCGGCGCTGCGCCAGAAGGATGCGATGTTGTCGCCAGACCAGCAAAGCGATCTGGACACGCTCGGCTTTCTCTGGCGCGTCCGGGGGTCGGTTGGCCGCTGCATCATCCAGTGCCCCAACACCTCTGCACGCGCGGCGCGAACCATCTCGTGGCACGATCAGATCCAAGCCCTTCTCGTCTTCCAGCAGCAGCACGGCCACTTTCACGTCCCACGCGGCTTTGTGGTCCCCGCCGACGATGCGTGGCCTCTCTCGACGCACCACTTGCTTCTCGAGCACGTGCCGCCGGCGATTCAAGCGCACTTGTATGAGCTCTCGGACGACCAAGCCAACGTCGTGCGCTCCGCGGGCCTCGTTCCATCGGTGCCCGACTTTCGCACCTTTGTGTGTCTTCTCGGACTCTTCCAAACCACGTACGGCGTGTCATCAGTCTACCGCGACTTTGTCATACCGGCCACTGGCGGCTCGTGGCTCGATGCGTGGCGCGGCCTCGACCTCGGCGAGCTCGCGTGGCGTGTCGGCTTGAACATGTCGCTTCTCTCGAAAGAAAAGCAGGCGGCGCTCGCGGGCATCGTCTTCAACTCGGACGCGACGTGGGCTCGGATTCTTCGAGGCCTCGAGCATTTTGAACGCTTGTACGGCCCACTGAGTGCGCCGTCGTCGTTTGTGGTGCCATCGACGTGGCCCTCGGACCTTGTCGGCCTCCGACTCGGCCACTGGTCCAAGGTAACCCAGGTCGCGTTCCGGCTCGAGCTACTGCCGCCAACGACGGCGGCGGCCGTCAAGAAGCTCGTGATGCAGAGCGTCCCCGTGCCACTCGAGTGGACGACCCCCACGAATGCAGCAGACGCATCCGCGCTCCAGACGCGCGTGCTCGCGATGAAGAAGGTCGTCGATGACGTGTTTGGGCTTAGCGTACCAGAAACCTTTGTCGTGCCCGCGAATGGCGACGCATGGCCCGAGGGCAGTCACCGCTTCCCGCTGGGCGAAGGCTTGCGCTGGCTCCAGACGCTGCCGGCGTCACCTCCGAGAGCCATCGACCAGGCCGACACCCGTGCGTCATTGCAGCATGCGCCCCACGGTCCCACGCCGGGACGCGACACGCCGATGCCGGCAGCAGCACGCATGGAGCAGACACCACCACCTATCGATTCGATGCCACCGATGGAGGAGCTTGAGCCGTCGTCCGTCCAGGAGCCGTCCGATGCGTCGCCTTCGGCGATGGACCTGCAGCGACAAGTGCACGTGATCGCACTCTACCGTGCCATGTACGGATCGGCCGACATCCCGATCGAGTTTCTCGTGCCGGCGTCCGAGCCGTGGCCGGTGGAATACCGTGGGCTGCGACTGGGTGCGATCGCCAACGAGATCCAGCGGGTCAAGCGGCCCTACGACCGAGGCTTTGAGCGTGACCTGCGCGCCGTCGGTTTTGTGTGGCACACTGCAGCACCGTCGTCGCGCTGCGTCGTGTGCGAGGCGTCGGGCGACCTCGTCGTTGAAACCATCGACCTCTCGATCCAAATCCGGGCGCTCGTCGCGTACTGGGGCCTCGGCGGGGACCTCGATGCGATCCCCGTCGACTTCTCCGTGCCCGTTAGCGACCCGATGTGGCCGTCGGCGGCCGCAGGTATCGTCTTGTCGCATGTACCCGCCTCGCTGCGGTACCATTGGTTTGAGCTCACGCCCGCGATGGAAACCACCGTGCGTCGGCTCGGCCTCTTTGCGCAGATTCCGCCGTTCGATACGTTCTTGTCGCTTGTTGAGATGTACCGCCGTACGCTTGGGGACGCGTCGGTGCCGTTGGACTTTGCCGTCCCCGAAAGCCCGGCGTGGCCAGCGCCGTGGCATGGAGTGCTGTTAGGTCAACTGGCGTGGTTCATCGGCCTCCGCGCGTCCAAGCTCCGACCGGACCAAGCGAATGCCCTTCGCACGATTGGCTTTACGTTTGGCGCACCGGCGACGTGGGCGCACATTGTGTCGGGTGTCGGGATCTACTACCGGCTACACGGCGCGTCGGTGGTGCCTCCGTCGTTTGTGGTTCCCGCGACGCCCGAGTGGCCAACGGACCTCTACAACAATCCCCTTGGCTACTGGGTCGAGCACATGGCGATGGCCAAGCGCCTGCGGCTGCTGCCGCGCGCGACGCTGGATGCGCTCCAAGCCGCGGCGGACGACGCTGCCGCGCAAGGGCCCGTGGCGACGACAATGTACCTCGCATGCTCTCGCTCCTCGAGTATGGACACACCCTCGACGCCCTCTGGACCTTTCGGCATGTGTACGGACACGTCAACGTGGCGCCAACGTTCGTAGTGCCGGAGCACGATCGGGCGTGGTCACCACCCACGTGGTCGCTCGCCCTCGGCCACTGCGTCCAGCGCCTCAAGGCCGCGTACGAGACGCTGCCCTTTTCGATTCGAAGCCACCTTGATGCCATTGGCGTGCGACCGGACGACGATCAGGGCCCGCCTGCCAACCCAATGCCTATGGTAGATCGCTGGCAGTCGCCGTCCCCACCACCACGATAGACCAGCGATGCAATAATACCCTCGGCCACGTGCGCTGCTTCCTCCTCATATGGTGGCGACGAGATCGCAGTTGGCAATTGCACTTTGCACTTGATCTATGGCAACTCGGAAATGCGCAGGGATCACAATGGAGGTTGTGTAAGCCACATGTCTGACGCGTTGGCATCACGGAGACGTATTAGCTGGCGTCAGCACGCGCGCTGGACGTTCCCGCCTGGGTGCAGTGCCTTCAGTTGCGTGCATTTAGTGGTATGGGCCACCAACTCGGCGACCGCTTGCGTCTCGACGGTCATCTTTCTCGAGCATCTTTGTCCAAGTGTTCGCACCCGAACTGAGATTTGGATACTTTCTGGACGCTGCAAAGCAGCCTTGCATGGTACACTGTACACGGCAGCAAGGTTGCGTGCATTTAGTCGGGCGACGTCGCAACCCAAAAGGCAAACGGCAAGGACCCCGTGCTGGCGCAGGCCCGACGACGAGACAAGTCGAGATTGTCGTCGTGGTACATTGCACCGCAGCAGATAACTCGAGCGATCGCTGCCTGCTCTGGCGTTGTCACCATCTGGGTCTCGTTGAAGACGCGCAGGCGAGATCGAAATGATGTGCAGGGCTACAGATCTTTTCGAAGCTCTCGTCTGCGTGACTTCGACGCGCCACAACACCGCGCCTGACTACGAGAGACCGTTCATTCCTCAACTCGCACTCATGTGGGCACTCGTCTTCGTGTCGCTCATCGTCATTTTGCTCACGTGGCACCGCTACTCGCACCGGCACCACAACCAGTACCCGTACGTCTACTCGATGTTGCCGTACTTTGGCGCGAGCATCCACTTCCGCCATGGCACCGTGCGCTGCGTGCAACGCTGGGTGCGGCAGTACGGCACCATCTTCAACATCACGATGCTCGGCGAGCCGCTCACGCTCATCGCGGACCCGGCGCTCTTCCCGACCATCTCCAAGCACCCGCAACTGAGCTTGGTGCCGCTCAAGACGCGCATGATGGGTGTCGGCTTCGGCTCGCACACGTACGCAAGCCTGCCGGACGAGACGATCCACTCGATCGCCACCGCGACGCGCAAGAGCCTGACGACGACCCTCGGCTTCCACAAGCCGTCGCTCGATGCGTTCAACGACGTCAGTGCCACGACGTTGCTGCGAAAGCTGCAGCTGCCTCCGACGCCAACGCGCGTCGCACTCTACCCGTACCTCAACGAAGCGCTCTTTGAGACGCTTCTCGAGGTGTTTTACGGCACGGGCCTCTCGACACCGGCGTTCCGGGCCGACTTTAACGCGTGGGACGCCAAGTTTACCGCGCTGTACGCTGGCTTTCCGGCCACGTGGCTGGGCGTCGAGGCGCCCCGGCGTCGTATGCATGCGACGCTACGCCAGTACGCCGCGACGTGCCGCGACAAGTGTACTACGACCTTAGATCGAACCCGTTGGTCTAATGCAACACGTGCCTAGTGTCGTCGGTCGTGACCGACCGGCTGTCGATCTGCGAGTCGCATGGCGTGTCGCCCAGTGACACGGACGGCCACCAGCTCTCGTTCGTGTGGGCCATGACGACCAACACGATGCGTGCGTGCTTCTGGACCATCTGCTACCTGCAAGAGCACCCGGCCGCGTGGGCCGCCGTCCAGGCCGAAGTCGAGTCGCACGTCGGCGCCAACGCCACGTGGGACCGGGACGCGATCGAAAAGTACTGCACGTCGATATACGTTAAAGTGGTGCAACGTCGTGTGCGCTTCTAGGTGCGTGCGGCTCGAGTCGGCGATCAAGGAGACTCTGCGCCTTGCCCTCAACTCGAGCGCGGTGCGGTACGCAGTGGACGACGTGACACTCGACTTTCCCGACGGCCGGCGGCTCGCGATGCGCAAGGGCGACGGGCTCGTGCTCCAGAGCAACATCGCCTACTACGACGAAGCGGCGTTTCCCGACCCGCATAGCTTTGTGTACGACCGGTTCCTCGCCAACCCGAGCCTCGCCAAGGACTTTACGCCCTTTGGGTTCGGAAAGTACCTCTGCCCGGGCCAGCACTATGCGATGGACTTTGTGAAAATCGTCGTCACGACGCTCATGCTGCGGGCGACAATCCTCAGCGTAGAAGGCCGCGCGACGCTCCAGCACAACTCGGTTGGCGTCTATATTCCCAAGGCCCCGCTGGCGGTGCATGTGACGATCCAAGCCCGCCAAGCGCCGCACGCTTGATGCGTTGTCGCTAGCATGATTTCATTTTCAAAACCATGGTTGACAATGTACATGTTGTCATTTGCACTGCTGGGTGAGAAGCTGTGATGTGGTTGAAGACTTGGCTTCGGTTGTGCTCATGCAAGGACGTCGACTCCTTGCCATGACCGTGCGATGCAGTGATGGATGGTCACGTTGGCGGAGTCTCGTGGCGCGTCTTTGGTTCCATCGCCGATTGCACTATGCTAGGATGCTCTCTCGGTCGCCGCTGTTGGCTTCATTAAAGTTCCAACACCCTTTTCGGAAAATGCCCGAAATGCGACGTTCGGAAAGCCGTGCAAACAAGCCATCGCGCTATCGCAGGTGCAGAATGCAAGGCGGACCCTCGTGCCCCGAGGCACAGAGAGGACGCAGGACGACGCGGCGATACCCCTCTCTGTCATTTGCAGTAAACCCCAGGCGAGACGCCGCAGTACAAACATGCACTGCCCCGCCGACACATGCATCGCAGCTTTAACCTCGTAGCATGGGGGTAGGGTTCCAGCTCGAGCCAGAGCAGTGTGCAGGACTGACCAAGGACGTTGTTGCGTTTGCCGATGTCCGTGGACTGCGTCGATGGCTGGTATTTTGCCCGTTGGTATACCCCAGCAGGCGCGCAGGTGCGGTGGCGCGTGGGCAAAGTTTCCTCTGGGTCATAGACACCATTTATCGACCATAAGTAGCTGGAGGTATTAGTTGTAGGTAGCGAGAGATAGCTGGCGGTAGCTGGAACCGACAACATACAGTATACAAGACAGGTGAGTCGTACGTATCTTAGATGATTTCAACGACGTGCGAAGACGTGTCTGGAAGGTTGGCGAGCAAGTCGGGCGTGTTGCGCGGCAACAGGTCGAGCTCCGGCGCCTTCTTCCACACAAAGTCGAGCTGCAGCAGCTGGAGTTTGCGCTCGTGGGGCATCGTGTCTTCCTTGTTCCGGAGGTCCTTGACGACCCACCCGAGTTGCATCTTCCAAATGTGCGCCGGCCACTGCGGGTCGCGCTCTGGCACTTGAAACGACTTGGGGACTTTGAGGTGCCCGTACAGGCGCTTGAACGTCGTCAAGCCCAGAAGGCGGTGCTCCCAGCTGAACTTCTTGCTCGCGACCCAGACCATACCGAGGTCGTCGAGCGCGCGCTTGTGCGACGCTGGCATCGTGTCCATGGTTAGCCGCAGCCGGTTGACGATGCGGCCGAGATGGAGACCCCACATGTCGCGCGGCCAGTTGGCCACGTCTGCGTCCTCTTCGTGTGGCACCTTGAAGAACTGGGGCACCTTGATGTGGCCGTGGAGGCGGCGGTAGATCTGCAGCGCCGTGAGGTGAATGTTCCACTGAAAGTCTGCGTGCTCCCACACAAAGCCCATCGCCAGCAGCTCTTCTTTGCGCTGGACCGGACCGTCGGGGCCGTAGCTGCGGATCTTGCGCACGACGCGGCCAAGGTGAAGGTTCCAGACCTCGGACGGCCACGCCGCGTCTTCGGGGACGTGGAAGCGCTCGGGCACGAGGAGGTCGCCGCAGATCTGCTTGTACGTGCGCAGCGCGAGCAGGTTCATGTCGCGCTTGTGTTCTTGCACGTCCCATACAAAGTGGAGTGCATCCAGGGCGGCGACGATATCGGGCTCGAGGATGCGCACCTTGTACGCCTGCCGAAACACCATGACATCGATGGTCGACCCGCGCAACTGCAGCGGGAACGGGTCGGCGGCGGGTACCTTGTAGCGCGACGGCAGGACGAGGTACTTGACGTGCGCTGGCTGCGCCTGGTGCAAGATGTTGGCGATGGTCACCATGTTGTGCTGGCTCTCGAGCGACGTCGCGGTCCGGTTCTGGAGCCGGCGCTTCTTGGTCGTGAGCGTATACGGCGCGGGCGCGGACGTGGCGTAGAGCGGCGGCGGCGGTGCGAGGAATGGCACCGCGCTGGGCGGTGCGAGGAGGAACACGACCTTCTTGATCTCGCCGAGCACATGCAGCGCGTCGTCGTACGTCATGTACATGTCGACCTCGTCCATGTCGGCGGCGTGGTTGAGGATCTTGGAGGCGGCGTCGCCGACACGGACGACCGCGCCGCCGACGCGATGCGCATACTGGCCGGCGGCAAAGGCCTTGAGGATGTCGACAAAGGTCGTCGACGGCAGCGCGTGCGTCAGCGAGCGCTGTAGGATCGCGTCGCCCTCCATGACGCAGACCGCCAGCGGGACCGACGCCGGCCGTGCCATCTCGTCCAACAACTCGGCGAACGCGAAATGAGGGCTCGCAGCGTTGACCGCCACACGGTAGAGTGACACCACTTATCTCTTTTATTTTAATCCACACTTGGCTTTTGTATTGTCTATTGTATAGTAATAGCTTTTTTCAAACGGCAAGTATTTGTACGGTCACGCAACCATAAAACCATTTCCCACATCCGGGTGTTTTAACGCATGGCGTCTCTTTGTGTCAAGTTGAAGTTGATCAAATCTCAACAGCCCACCCTCTCAACCGACCAATTTATAGAGTTGAGATCGGTGGCCCTTCGTCGCTCGACCCAAGCCATGACGAGGCGCAGTGGGTCTGCACTGCATGCGACGCGTCGTGCTCTACCGATGGCTTGAAATTCCGAGGGGATTCTGAGCGCTTGCTCGACACTTTCCAGCAAAATGGGGTGTCTATTACTGAGATCTTGGCGACGGAAGCTGGCTCTGAGATCTAGGCGATGGAAGCTGGCTCGTCCGCGAGTCGTCGACGCTATCTAGACAACACCCGACTTGGGCGAGACTTGACCGCACGCGCCGGCGTCGCTGCAGTCGCGCGGGTACGTCTTGAGCGCGTGCTCGACCTGGATCGTCGTGTGGTCGATGCCCTTGGAGATCAGATACTCCTGCGCCTGGTGCAGCGCCTCATCGGGGTTGCCTTCGGTCACCAAGTGCACGCTCAGCGACGGCAGACCCGCGCTCAGCGACCAAATGTGCAGATCGTGGGCGTTCGAGACCGCGGGCAGCGCCAGAAGACCGTCGAGGATCATATCCGGTTCGTACCCGTCCGGCGTGCCCTCCATGAGCACGTGGATCGACGACTTGATGATGCCGACGGTCGTGCCGAGGACGAGGATCGAGAAGAGGAACGTCGCGATCGGGTCAGCGACCTGCCACTTGGGCTCGTACCAGATGAGACCGCCGGCGAGGCAGACGCCAAGGCTTTGGATAAAGTCACCAAGGGCGTGGATGTACGCGGCTTCGATGTTGAGGTTCTCGAGCTTCTTCTTCTTGGGCGCTTCGTCGTGGCCGTGGCCGTGGCTGTGCGAGTGGCCGTGCGAGTGGCCGTGGCCGGCTTCGACGTCGTCGTGGTCCTTGTGGTCCGTCGTGATCATGATCGTCGTGCGAGTGCGAGTGGCCATGCGAGTCGGATTTAGCGCCATGGCCATGGCCGTGGTCATCGCCGCCGTGTGCGTGACCATGGCCGCCGTGACCGCCATGCGAATGCGAGTGGCCAAGAATCTGCATGAGCGCAAGGTTGACGACAAGGCCGATGCAGGCAATGATAAACATGAGCTTGCCGTCAACATGCTCCTTCGGGTTGTCGCTGATGGCATCCTGGAAGCGCTCGACGGCGGCGTACACGAGGAAGCCCGTGAGCACCCAAATGACGAGCACCGAGATGACGGCGCCAAGAATCTCAGCGCGATGGAAGCCAAAGCTCATCTTGGAGCTCGCGGGGAACGTCTGGATCCAGATCGCGAAGAGCGAGATGAGGAACCCGGCGACGTCCGAGAGCAAATGGGCGGCGTCCGTCATGATGGCGAGCGAGCCGGCCATGAAGCCACCAATGACTTCGGCGACCATGAAGGCGAGCGCGAAGAGGCAGGCCCACTGCAGCTTGCGCTTGGCGCGCTGTGCGGCCTCGTCGAGCTTGGGCGCAGCCTTGCGCGCGAGGAGCGGCGTCGACTCGGAGGCCATGGCAGCGTTATCCGACGGGGCAAAGCAGGTGTGCACCACACAGAGGAACGATCGATGCGATGGTTTCGCTTCGAATATATTAATATTGCGCATGAGCTAGAGCGTTGTATGCATCGGAATAAAAATACGCGATCGCCTGTCTACAGGATGTTCTATGACCGGATACGCTGGCGTGACCAACGGGCTCGAGGAAGATCGCGTCAAGCGCAAGCAGGCGATGGCATGCATGGTCTCTGGGCGTACTGCGTGTCTTGTCGTTGGTAGACAAGGCGGGCGCTGGCGATGGTAGACGCACAAGACGTCCCTCTTGATGCCCTTGGCCGAAGAGCATCGTGGTTTCCTGTCAAAACCAGTGGATAAAACGCTGGGATATACACTGTCCACTGGACACTGTATTTCAGATTCTGCTTTCGTTGCCAGCGGCAACAAGTACACTATTTTAGTGCCTAGAATAGTGTGAATATTTACAATGTGTAGTACACATTGTGGTTACTCTGGGCATTGTCGGTCCATCGCTCCCACCTCCAAAATGCGCTGACACAGCGATCTACGAGGTATCTGTACATCGCGGCGTCGAAATACTGGCAGAGGTACGAGTACGAGTCATGTGTCAGGGTGGCCTCCTCGGGGTGCTGAGAGAAAGACGTTTCTGCTGCACAAGACAAGACTGACACAGTCGAGTGCCTCCAGAAGTGGCAATGTGCGTCGTTGCACGCAGCAGGTATAAACTTTCGCCTCGCTGTTTTATTCTTTGCCGTAGAAAGGTCGTGGTTGGATCGACCAAAGGCGTGTTGTCAAAAACTGTCGTCTGGGTGCGCCACGTCATGTGTCTAAAAGGGTGTTTATCGCGTCATTTTTCACATTGTGGGAATTAATCGTTCAAAAACACACGCGAGTTTCCTACATACAATCGATTGTTCACGTGAGTTTTATCCGTGTGAAAAGCCGCTCAATCCTCGAGCTAACAAAACAGAGTCCACTAGGCGGTCATTGAGACGTAAGTTGTCCTCCTTCGTCGAGAGCACTCCTCCTCCACACTTCACTGGCGAAGGTTCTACTTATTCATCGAATGAAGCCTGCTGCCAGGTCCCGCTGGCAATAGGCGAGCTTTGCAGATTCACATCGACGCCTGCTGCGTACTTGTAGTACTAGTACCGCATTTCCGGTGCTCCTCGTTGACCGATATCAGTCACGGCGACATGATACTCTATCTCTGCCCTGCGTGCTTCAAGTCCTTGCCTTCAACTTCCTTGCCAGCTCTCTGCATCTCTGCGAGGCCCAGCATTGAGCGACTCCAAGAACAAACGACCTCCATTTTGAAAGGAAGCGCCACCAACGAAGCTGAAGGACGTCCATTCGGAAGTGCATCGTGTGATCTGGGTTCGCAATTGACTGGCTGACACTCGTCTGACCTCTCATCTTCTTTCAGCTGGATCCCGAAGTGAGGTGGAGAGCAGGTGGGTCATGTCACGGAGTCGACGGTGACTCCCGGCTGTGGCAAGGCCGTCAACGGCGCGTCCATGCCATGTCCACAACATCTATCCTCCCCGCCTCTTGATCGAACTAGCACCGCGTCGCTTGCGTCGGCTGTAGCGACGCCCGCGCCTGTCGGCAAGTTGGCCGTCGACACCGTAATTCGCGTATACCGTATGCTGCTACAAACATGAAAGCCTGCATCCGCGTGCCTTCGGCCAATCCACGCGCTGTATTGTACTCTTTATGCGAATAAAAAATAGAACCCACCAATCAGCGCGCTGCATGGCACCCAAAAGAGGTGGAAGTGCAAGCGGCGCCGCCCACCACAAATCGCGAAGTCATTGGCCGAGCCTTCGAGAAAGGGCGGGCCGACTTCGCCGTCGGATCCCAAGAGTCACAATCCAAAATCCCATCGTCATGGCAGCCATGAACGAAGCCTCGCCGCTCGTACCGGCCAAGTCGGCGCCTCTCAACGAAGGCGCGCTTCGTGCCAAGACCAAGCTGCAGTGGGCCTGCCTCTTCGCTCTCGTCTTCATGTTTGCCGAAGTCGTCGGTGGCTTCATGGCCGGCTCGCTCGCCATCATGACGGACGCCGCCCACTTGCTCTCGGACGTCGCCGGGTTCCTCATCTCGCTCTTCGCGATCTGGATCCAGACGTTCCCCGCGAGCTCCAAGATGAGCTTTGGCTTCCACCGCGCTGAGATTCTTGGCGCCGTCATCTCGGTGCTCGTCATTTGGGTGCTCACGGGCTTCCTTGTGTACGCCGCCGTCGAGCGCTTCCAGGATGCCATCAGCGACAACCCGAAGGAGCATGTTGACGGCAAGCTCATGTTTATCATTGCCTGCATCGGCCTCGTCGTCAACCTTGCGCTCATGCAGATTCTTGGCCACTCGCATTCCCATGGCGGTCACGGCGGCCATGGTCACTCGCATGGCGGCGATGACCACGGCCATGGGCATGGCGCCAAGTCCGACTCGCATGGTCACTCGCACTCGCACGACGATCATGATGACCACGACGATGTCGAAGCCGGCCACGGCCACTCGCACGGCCACTCGCACAGCCACGGCCACGACGAAGCGCCCAAGAAGAAGAAGCTCGAGAACCTCAACATCGAAGCCGCGTACATCCACGCCCTTGGTGACTTTATCCAAAGCCTCGGCGTCTGCGTCGCCGGCGGTCTCATCTGGTACGAGCCCAAGTGGCAGGTCGCTGACCCGATCGCGACGTTCCTCTTCTCGATCCTCGTCCTCGGCACGACCGTCGGCATCATCAAGTCGTCGATCCACGTGCTCATGGAGGGCACGCCGGACGGGTACGAGCCGGATATGATCCTCGACGGTCTTTTGGCGCTGCCCGCGGTTTCGAACGCCCACGATCTGCACATTTGGTCGCTCAGCGCGGGTCTGCCGTCGCTGAGCGTGCACTTGGTGACCGAAGGCAACCCCGATGAGGCGCTGCACCAGGCGCAGGAGTATCTGATCTCCAAGGGCATTGACCACACGACGATCCAGGTCGAGCACGCGCTCAAGACGTACCCGCGCGACTGCAGCGACGCCGGTGCATGCGGTCAGGGCTCGCCGTAAAATTGGCCACTAGAATGTATCAATCCGAATCCAATTTTGTCTTTTTACTCACAACTCGTCTGGACTTTGAGACTTTTGTAGACTTGACTCCTAATCAGTCGAGCATGCTCGACTAGAACTGCACTTTTGGGCGAGGTGGCAGATAATCTGGGATTCCAACGCCATTCGCCACTTTGGCTGATGCCATGGACCACGGGATCCTAGATCGGCTTTGCCGCCAAGAGGACGTTTGGATTGGCTACTCCCGATCTTCGAATGGACCAATCACATGGTAGGGTTCAAATGGTTTTCACTGCCCCCACATGTTTCGCCAATGGACAAGCGCCGTGCTTGGCCATCCAGCACGAGCCATTGGATTGGGCTCACCGCACGCGCTGGCCAGTAGCTGCACCCAGTTGGTTCACGACGATTCCATTTCCCAATGCTATCAAAGTATCAAGTGGCAAAACGGGTCGGTTTTTTAGCCTCGCGATCTTTGGAACCGACACCGCCAGTCGCTGCGCACCATGTACTATGATGACATGCGGGCGCACCCGCGCGTGTGCCACGAAGAGTCCGAGGGCGACCTCTACCGGACGGTTGTCGAGGCGCGCCAAGAAAAGCTACGCGGACAGCTGCAAAAGGTTGCGGGCCAGAAAGCCTTTCTGCGCCACGAGAAGCGACGGCTCATGCTCCAGCGCGCCCTGCTCGAGTCGGAGATCGATCGGTTCCACGCCGCGTCGACATCGGACTGGTTCTGCCACGACGCCTTTGTCGTCGGCGGCGCCCGCCTGCGCCTCCAAGTGGGTGGCCATGACTTCGAGCTCAGCCACGCGCTGGCAAAGCGAGACCCCAAGTCGCTCCTCGCGGCCATGGTCGCCGCCGACTCGCCGCTACAAGCGAGCGACGTTGGAGGCATTGCGATCGACCGCGATGGGTACCTGCTCTATCTGTGCACGAGCTTACTGTCTCGAGGTAGAATGCTCTTCCGGCACGTCCTCAACTTTCTACGCGACGGTCTCTTGCCCAACGACCCGAAAGTCCTCAAAGCGCTGTACATTGAAGGCGACTTTTGGAAGCTAACTTCACTCAAACTGGCTATCGAAGAGAGGTGCGGCAAATGTCTTTTGTACTCTTTCCGTAGGCATTGAATAGCAAGATTCAGCTCAAGGCAGCGCAAACCGCCGTCGACACGACAAAAAACGGTGTTTCATCGAGCGCTCACGACAAGGGAGGTGGTGACACCAGGGCCGCCAAGCCTGCGGCGGGTGCTGCAAAGCCATGGTACACACGCCAACATATATCCCTTTTGGTCATGACAACGAACGCCGTGTAGGTGGAGCGAACCGCCGCAGTGGTGGGGCAAGCCGCCAACCAAGGTGCGTCGAATCTATCCGTGTACCGAGTAAGCCGTACCAATCAATGGTAGCCCGCCGAGCCAAAGAAGGAAGAGAAGCCCGATATGTATTCGTGGTGGAAAGGCTCCAAGTACAAGGGCAACGACTATGCAAAATTCCTCTGCGACGACCAGTTCGTGCCGCTCAAGCAGCCAGCACCACCGTCGGCGTCGGCCAAGAAGGACGAGCCGTACCCTGCACTGCGCAGTACGTGGACCTCGTACCGCCACTTGGCCTAAAAGAAAGTGCATTCGTACGTTTGATTTCGTAGTGTATTATGTAGCACATGGACACAGGATACATTGCAATGTCGTCTAGTCGGAGCTATTCCCGCTCTTCTTCTTGGTCGACGTCGAAGCGAGGCGCTGAAAGTTGGAGAGACCGCGCGATGCGCTTGGCGCTGCCGGCGTCGTCTTGAGTGGCCGCATGAGTCCGCTGGATACTTTGAGTTCTTTGTCGCCGTCGTCGTACTCAATGTCATAGCGTCCATCCCCATGGTCTTTTGTGATAGTACCCTTGAAGAACTCCTTCTTGCCCTTGTACTGCGCTTCGACTTTGGCGCCAACGCGGTACGTGGACGGCGAAGCACCGCCTTCCTTGAGCTTGATCAAGTCGGCAGCAACCCCGGTTTCCTTCTCGCCGTCGTCGTAGTCGATATCGAACGTGCCGTTGAGGCGAGCGCGGGTAATGACGCCAGGGTAGAACTTGGACTTGCCCTTGTACTGCGCTTCGACCTTGTCGCCTTCCTTCAACTTCTTGGCCGGCTTGCGCTCGTCGTCCGAGCTCGACGCCTTCTTTTTCCCGGGGCTTGACGCCCGCGACCGAATGAACTTTGGTGCGACTTCTTTTTCCTTTTCACCGTCGTCGTAGTCGACGTCGTAGGTGCCGTTGGCGCGAACGCGCGCAATGACACCGGGATAATACTTGGTCTTGCCTTGGTACTGCGCCTCGATGCGCTCACCTTCCTTGAAACGACCCGAGTCGTCGTCGGTCGAGTC